>NW_028164878.1:278413-573413 GCF_964263955.1 Coregonus lavaretus
ACCCCAGAAAACTACTTAAGTACTACTGATTATTATCCATAGTGTCCATCATTCTGCTGGCACTGGTCTGCTGAGAAGGCTGAAATATGGTCCAACCTGCAAGTGTTGCATTAGTAAAATATTCTCAATCCCTTTGGTGAATGAAAAAAGGCCCACAATTCCAGTTTTCAAGCTCAAGCTAGCTGTGTAACGACAGACCCACCAGTGTTTTCAAATCTGGCCTCCTGCGTATCGTCAGCTGTCGCACAGACAGGCAGGACCTAATATTATTAACCGTTACGACGTGCATTTGTCAGCTTTAAATTACACGTTTATTCTGAATCGCTCAACTCTCATTTATGAATCTGGTTTGTATTGAGATGGATGTAGCTAGATGTAGCTAGATGTAGCTAGATGTGTTGCTGTAGTCGTGGATGGAGAGGGACAGATAGAATCAGACAAATTATCAATAGGCCTCTGCATCATAATTAGCTGGAGAAATTTGACCTGCAATTTATAATCAAAGCTGCTGTACTTATCATTTATACATTTATAATGTTTTATACATTTCCAGATATATTAAACCAGAAAAAAAAGGGACATTTTATTTAGGACTTACTGTGTCTGGCTTTAAAATTAAGAAAATGGCATAAACTGCTATTGGTCAATATTGCCCATGGGAAGCTACCATGGCTGCCATATGGAATAATTTACATTTTACATTTTAGTCATTTAGCAGACGCTGTTATCCAGAGCGACTTACAGGAGCAATTAGGGTTAAGTGCCTTGCTCAAGGGCACAACGACAGATTTTTCACCTAGTCGGCTCGGGGATTAGAACCAGCGACCTTTCGGTTACTGGCACAACGCTCTTAACCAACTAAGCTACCTGCCGCCCCAAAATAATGTAAGGGATCATCAACTATGCATTCTATGGAAAACAAGGCGTGGCGGAGTGAAACTGACCTTCCCCAGAGTTGATACCATGGCTACAATGTAACACCTTTACTAGAAATGTGTTCACCATCCATTTACTAGATACTGTAGCTACAATAGTTGCCGGGGTAACCAAGCAAACAGACTTGCTAGTTTAGCTAACCAAACCATCAGTCCTAGCTTGCTATTATGAAAATCTAATTCAACAATACCAATACTGTTTTCAGTTCGACTTTTGCTTTCAAAAGCAGCTCAAACAAAACATGTAAAAATTAACTATAGCCATTTAATTACACCGTGCTGATATAGCGTGTTATTGGGAAATAATGCACGCTCTAGAATGCCCTTCATGCCAATCAGAAAGGAATATTCAACAATGCCATGGTATAATTGATTGTAGTGTCATGTAAATGCATCATAATGCAGAAACCTCAATGGCCTAACTCTCTAAACACATGACTCTGGTAGCTAGTCCTCCTGTCCTGTCCTGTCTGTCTGTCTGTGTATAAACCATCTATTCATGTTGTATGAACTCTGACCTACTGTAGTATGTTCTGACCCCTGTCACATGACCAAGGTCTGTCCAGTATCACGTGACCAGGGTCAGAGCCTCAGCTATGGGCCACTGTCCCTGATCAGCTGACTGGGGTGACAGTAATGATGTGAGGATTGAAGGATCGATCAGTCTTATGGGATGAAGATGTAGAATACCAGTATAGACCGGATATAAGTTGTGTCCCAAATGGCACCCTATTCCCTATATAGTGCACTACTTTTGACCAGGGCCCAATGGCACCCTATTCCCTATATAGTGCACTACTTTTGACCAGGGCCCAATGGCACCCTATTCCCTATATAGTGCACTGCTTTTGACCAGGGCCCAATGGCACCCTATTCCCTATATAGTGCACTACTTTTGACCAGGGCCCATGGGGAATAGATAGGAAATAGGGTGCCGTTTGGGATGTAGCCATCGACCCCTGGGTCCTGACTAGTGGCTGTTCTGTTATGTTCCACACCATCCTCCTTCAATGTGGAATCAGTGGGAATCAGACCAAGGTGTTATGTTCTATTAACAATGTCTTACTGAATCCTGTAAAGTATAACTGTTGGAATGTTTTCATTTCATATTATTTTTCTTTTTTTGTAGCTGGCCTACATGATTATTGGGTTAAGTTATTATGGATGACCTCTCCTGTAGAGTTTAGTTCTTTTACATTTCAGGCAGCTTTAGAATAATTGCTTGTCTTTATCCTGTTAGTATAATTTGACAGAAAGCACAATTACAAGGTGAGTGTGTGTGATGAAAAGTGATCAATGTTATTGTTGTCATACTTCTTTGGATTTTTAAAAATCATTTTGTTGATCAGTCTTGGGTATGAATGGTTGAAGAACCTAACTATCTCTCTAGTATTATCTCTCTATTGGCAGCTGCTAAACCTAACTATCTCTCTAGGATTATCTCTCTATTGGCAGCTGCTAAACCTAACTATCTCTCTAGTATTATCTCTCTATTGGCAGCTGCTAAACCTAACTATCTCTCTAGTATTATCTCTCTATTGGCAGCTGCTAAACCTAACTATCTCTCTAGTATTATCTCTCTATTGGCAGCTGCTAAACCTAACTATCTCTCTAGGATTATCTCTATTGGCAGCTGCTAAACCTAACTATCTCTCTAGGATTATCTCTATATTGGCAGCTGCTAAACCTAACTATCTCTCTAGGAATATCTCTCTATTGGCAGCTGCTAAACCTATCTATCTCTCTAGGATTATCTCTATTGGCAGCTGCTAAACCTAACTATCTCTCTAGGATTATCTCTCTATTGGCAGCTGCTAAACCTAACTATCTCTCTAGTATTATCTCTCTATTGGCAGCTGCTGGGAAACAGAGCCATATATACATGTGTATACATACAGTATGGCTCTGTTGAATCTGACATGAGTCTGGGGTTAGGGTTAGGGTCAGTAATGAGTCTGAGTCTGTCTGATTAGGAACCTTCTGGAGGAAGTCGTAGCCAGCAATCCTTGTCTCTACTGTATGTTTTAACTAGAACCAGCACCATGCTGACCCCTGACCCCTGCCGCCTGCTGCCTGCCACCATGGTTTGTCAGCATTGTCTGTCCATCATCCCATCTAGAGCCCTCAATATAACACTAGCTGTTAATGCCATGTACACTACATGGCCAAAAGTATGTGGACACCTCTTCAAATGAGTGGATTTGGCTATTTCAGCCACAACCGTTGCTGACAGGTGTATAAAATTGAGCACTCAGCCATGCAATATCCATAAGCAACATTGGCAGTAGAATGGCCTTACTGAAGAGCTCAGTGACTTTCAACGTGGCACCGTCATAGGAGGCCACCTTTCCAAGAAGTCAGTTCGTCAAATGTCTGCCCTGCTAGATCTGCCCCAGTCAACTGTAAGTGCTGTTATTGTGAAGTGGAAACATCTAGGAGCAACAACGGCTCAGCCGCGAAGTGGTTGGCCACGCAAGCTCACAAAACGGGACCGCCGAGTGCTGAAGCACGTAGCTCGTAAAAATCGTCTGTCCTCAGTTGCAACACTCACTACCGAGTTCCAAACTGCCTCTGGACGCAACGTCAACACAAGAACTGTTAGTCGGGAGCTTCATGAAATGGGTTTCCATGGCCGAGCAGCCTAAGATCACCATGTACAATGCCAAGCGTCAGCTGGAGTGGTGTAAAGCGAGCTATTGGACTCTGGAGCAGTGGAAACGCGTTCTCTGGAGTGATGAATCACACTTCACCACCTGGCAGTCCGACGGACGAATCTGGGTTTGGCGGATGCCAGGAGAACGTTACCTGCCCCAATGCATAGTGCCAACTGTAAATTTTGGTGGAGGAGGAATAATGGTCTGGGGCTGTTTTTCATGGTTCGGGCTAGGCCCCTTGGTTCCAGTGAAGGGAAATCTTTAACGCTACAACATACAATGACATTGTAGATGATTCTGTGTTTCCAAATTTGTGGCAACAGTTTGGGGAAGGCCCTTTCCTGTCTCAGCATGATAATGCCCCCGTGCACAAAGCGAGGTCCATATAGAAATGGTTTGTCGAGATCGGTGTGGAAGAACTTGACTGGCCTTCACAGAGCCCTGACCTCAACCCCATCGAACACCTTTGGGATGAATTGGAAAGCCGACTGCGAGCCAGGCCTAATCAACCAACATCAGTGCCCCGACCTCACTAATGCTCTTGTGGCTGAATGGAAGCAAGTCCCCACAGCAATGTTCCAACATCTAGTGGAAAGCCTTCCCAGAAGAGTGGAGGCTGTTATAGCAGCAAAGGGGGGACCAACTCCATAATAATTCCCATGATTTTGGAATGAGATGTTCGACAAGCAGATGTCCACATACTTCTGGTCATTTAGTGTATCATGGTTGGATTTCACAGCCTTTATATCAAGGCTCAACCCAATAAATGTTTCTAATGGTTTCTAATATTACCTAATAGTGTTATTATTAGAGTATGCAGATATGCAGCTTTGGATTGAACAGTAGGTACAACGACTGGGCATCAGAGCAGAGCAGGTTTAAAGAGACTTTATCAGGTCTAGATACACTACTGTTCAAAAGTTTGGGGTCACTTAGAAATGTCCTTGTTTTCGAAAGAAAAGCAATTTTTTGGTCCATTAAAATAACATCAAATTGATCAGAAATACAGTGTAGACATTGTTAATGTTGTAAATGGCTATTGTAGCTGGAAATGGCTGATTTTTAATGGAATATCTACATAAGGCCAGTTTTATTGCTTCATTAATCAGCACAACCGTTTTCAGCTGTGCTAACATAATTGCAAAAGGGTTTTCTAATGATCAATTAGCCTTTTAAAATGATAAACTTGGATTAGCAAACACAACGTGCCATTGGAACACAGGACTGATGGTTGCTGATAATGGGCCTCTGTACGCCTATGTAGATATTCCATTAAAAATCAGCCGTTTCCAGCTACAATAGCCATTTACAACATTAACAATGTCTACACTGTATTTCTAATCAATTTGATGTTATTTTAATGGACAAAAAATGTGATTTTCTTCCGAAAACAAGGACATTTCTAAGTGACCCCAAACTTTTGAACGGTAGTGTATTTACAGGTTTATCAGACTCATGTTTTCTTCTCTCTCTCTCTCTCTCTCTCTCTTTCGCTGTCGTTTCTGTCTGTCCATCCCAAGGTGACCTGAGTTTCTGTGTCTTTAGCTGTAAATGTCATTCTTCTCACCTCAAAGTCAACATGGTTCTTTTGTTGCCCGCCTTCTTCCTTCTCCTTTTTAATGGCATTATGATCAACCAATCCTGTCAATTTCCTATATAATCCAGTGTACAGCGCAATGGGAACCAGGAAGAAGAATAACATCTAAGCAAATAGCTGCATGGAATAAAGGCTGATGTACTGGTACCAAACATGCTGTGTCTCTTTCTATGATCTCATTTCCTCTTCAGTATTTCTGTGAGTCTATTGGCTTTATTGTAAAGATATCATATATTCAGGAACCAATAGAACTGTGTAGTTTGTTTTTTGAGAACATCATATAACATGGAGATGTTTACACTGATTATGGCAGTAGGTAGATTATATAATACCTTACTCTGCTTATCTTAATCGGTGTAAGGTCAAAATGGAAGTAAGCATGCGCCGATTAAAAACAATGTTTTGAATGATTAGGATGTAAACACCTTAATCGGTGTTCCAGCAGCGTATTTGATCTGCCCATGTGCTTTTACCAGCTGAGCCTTGATCTTTAGCACGAGTCAAGTGAGTTCGGAACAACTAAATGTATGTGTCTTAGAAGTAGTTTTCACAAACAAACTTCATATGTCCGAACTCAGAATCAAATATGCTTCCCAAAAAGAACGTTGGCTATGGTAGAACGTTTATTTTGATTGGCGATTTACTGCATTTATCAGTGCCATCGGGTATTTTATTATGTGTCCATGTAACTTCATTATTAGGGAAATCGTTCTTGCAAAGCATGTACATGTTTTAATCTAACTATTATATTAATCTGACTATCCACAATAATCGTATTATTATTATTATTATTATAGTCAGAGTCTCTACCAGACAAAGTCATGTTAGGAAATATCAGTTATCCTGTTAGAGCTTTTGTGGTGAATCCACTGAGCTGTTTCAGGTGCAACGTTTATGGTCACGTCGCAGCAGGGTGTAGGAGGGAGATTCCAAGATGTGGGAAGTGTACAGGAGGGCGTGGGATAGAGGATTGTGTCGTTTCGGTGGATAAAATTGTGTGTGTCAACTGCAGAGGTGCTCATGTTGCTGGGGATCGGAGGTGTCCGATTGTGAGAGAGGCAGGTTGAGGTGCCTAGAGTCAGAGTAGTGCAGAAGGGGTCGTATGCTGAGGCAGGGAAGAAAGTAGAGGAGGATGGGTCAAGGGTCAAGGTGAGGGATCCTGAAAGGATCCCAGTGATTAGTAGATTTGTGCAACAAGTGATTTATGCTTCATTAAAGGTTGGCTTCTTAGCGTTGTTGTGGAAAATTCAATCCAAAGATTAGGCAGAGGCTATTAGACTATAACAATGAATCAAGCAGCTGCAGGGGAGATCTGTCTCTGATCACACAGGGAAGAACTCAGGGGAAGATGGTTCCAGATGGTTCCATGTCCCTCATATAGAGAGAGGTAATAATACAGTCATATTGTTACACACCAGTTCTTTATACAAGCAACGGTTCCAGAACACAATGGCCTTGTGTTAGGCTGCAGACAGATAACAGGCATCGGACGCTATGGAACGCAGTTCATGGTCCTCTAGCTCAGCTGGTAGAGCACGGTGCTTGGTCCTCTGTAGCTCAGCTGGTAGAGCACGGTGCTTGGTCCTCTGGAGCTCAGCTGGTAGAGCACGGTGCTTGTAACGCCAAGGTAGTGGGTTCGATCCCCGGGACCACCCATACACAAAAATGTATGCACGCATGACTGTAAGTCGCTTTGGATAAAAGCGTCTGCTAAATGGCTTATTATTATTATTATTATCACAGTCCAACACAGAACAGAGCATAAACCTTGAGAAGTTCCAACTTAGCATACCCCAAATTCTGCCACCACAGCGTTCATAGCAGTGGTTATCAACTGTACCGCAGAAATGGAATGTGAAAAATAGATGTTGCGGTGGCAGCTGCAGAGAAGTATTTGGGTATATGAGATTAGACTTCAGAAGAGTTACATGGTGTGTTGAGTGGTGGTGGCCCGTCCTCCCAGGCCGTTGGCATGGTTCAGGAGCAGAGAGGGTCAAAGTAGTGGAATGGGGTAGTGGGTTTCTACTGAGTAGGTGGCAGCTGCAGAGAAGTACCTGGGTGGACAATATTTTACTGCAGAATAATTAATGGAGTGGTGATTTTTATTTGTATGAAATAGTGGTATATAGGTGTAGGGATAGTTGGTGGTGCTTTTAGGAACAGGAATAATGAAGAGTATTTAATGTAGGTAGGCTGTAACTGGCCTCACACTCCAGTACAGTAGGTGGCGGTGTATGCACCTTAAAGTTGGATGTGATCCGCCAACCCAATCCCAAAGAAGGAGAAGGAGAGGAGAAGGAGAGGAGGAGGAGAAGGAGGAGGAGAAGGAGGGGAGGTGGAGAGGAGGAGGAGAAGGAGGAGGAGAGTAGAAGGAGAGGAGGAGGAGAGGAGAGGAGAAGGAGGAGAGGAGAAGGAGAGGAGAAGGAGGAGGAGATGAGGAGAAGGAGGGGAGAAGGAGGAGGAGGAGGAGAGGAGGAGTAGAGGAGAAGGAGAAAGAGAGGAGGAGGAGAAGGAGAGGAGGATTATAGGAGGAGGAGAAGGAGAAGAGAAGGAGAAGGAGAGTAGAAGGAGAGGAGGAGGAGAGGAGGGGAGAGGAGGAGTATAGGAGGAGGAGAGTAGAAGGAGGAGGAGAGGAGGAGGAGAAGGAGGAGGAGAGTAGAAGGAGAGGAGAAGGAGGAGGAGAAGGAGGGGAGGAGGAGGAGGAGGGGAGAAGGAGGAGGAGGAGAGGAGAAGGAGAGGAGAAGGAGGAGGAGGAGAGGAGGAGGAGAAGGAGAGGAGAAGGAGGAGGAGATGAGGAGAAGGAGGAGGAGAAGGAGGGGAGAAGGAGGAGGAGGAGAAGGAGGAGGAGGAGAGGAGTAGTAGAGGAGAAGGAGAAAGAGAGGAGAAGGAGAGGAGGAGAAGGAGAGGAGGATTATAGGAGGAGGAGAAGGAGAGTAGAAGGAGAGGAGGAGGAGAGGAGGGGAGAGGAGGAGTATAGGAGGAGGAGAGTAGAAGGAGGAGGAGAGGAGGTGGAGAGGAGGAGGAGAAGGAGGAGGAGAGTAGAAGGAGGGGAGGAGGAGGAGGGGAGAAGGAGGAGGAGAGGAGGAGGAGGAGAGGAGAAGGAGAGGAGAAGGAGGAGGAGGAGAGGAGGAGGAGAAGGAGAGGAGAAGGAGGAGAAGGAGGGGAGAAGGAGGAGGAGGAGAGGAGAAGGAGAGGAGAAGGAGGAGGAGATGAGGAGAAGGAGGGGAGAAGGAGGAGGAGGAGAGGAGGAGGAGGAGAAGGAGGAGGAGGAGAGGAGTAGTAGAGGAGAAGGAGATGAGGAGTAGAGGAGAAGGAGAAAGAGAGGAGAAGGAGAGGAGGAGAAGGAGAGGAGAGGAGGATTATAGGAGGAGGAGAAGGAGAGTAGAAGGAGAGGAGGACGAGAGGAGGGGAGAGGAGGAGTATAGGAGGAGGAGAGTAGAAGGAGGAGGAGGAGAGGAGGAGAAGGAGAAGGAGGAGGAGGAGAGGAGTAGTAGAGGAGAAGGAGAGGAGGAGTAGAGGAGAAGGAGAGGAGGAGGAGAAGGAGAGGAGGAGGAGAGGAGAGGAGAAGGAGAGGAGGAGTAGAGGATGAGGAGAAGGAGAGGAGAGGAGAGGAGAGGAGAGGAGAAGGAGAGGAGAGGAGAAGGAGAGGAGGAGTAGAGGAGATATAGTCATTTCAACATCGACATATGTATCAAATGGTAGCCGACAGTAGCCTACAATGGCATATAAATGAATAGGCTACTTGATGGCCAACAGATGCAAATCTATCATTCTCCACATTTAATGTCAATTTCATTGAGGACTTTTCCCCATAACAGACGCACGGGAGGGAGTTCCCTAACTTCCCTTTCAAATTTCCACTTGTGCATTATGACAAGTTAAATAGCCGACCTACAACTGGTAACAAGATGGCGTGGCGTGCTGCTCTCGCTCATGTCACTCAGTCAATAACTGTAGTGCTATCTCAACACACACACACTCCTCCGGTCCTCCTCCGGTCCTCCTCCGGTCCTCCTCCGGTCCTCCTCCCCACAACTCACTCACTCATCAACAGCCTGCCTCACTGCCTGACAGTCAGCAACAGGTCACAGTGAAATATATATTTTTTAAGATAAATGCCATGGAGGCCGCGGTGCAATTTAGTAGCCCAAAAACCGGCAACCAATATGTTTTCAACCGCAACATCGTTTTCAAAGCAGCCCAATTTCGCTGAAAATAACGGACATGGCAACCCTATATGTAGGATTCCAGATGGGCGTAGTAAACTGTATTCCAGAATACCACTAACTCCGCCCCTCCACCGCTGTCCTGGCCAATCCCGTGTAGATATGGAACTGCGATTAAAACACTAATCCACAGCGAGGCTTGCCTGGGGAGGTGGAGAGCTACGGAGATTGTGACAGCCGGTTAAATGGCGTCCCTAGACAAGGCAAGAACTAGATGTATGTCAGAAGAATTGCAGTACTATCATAAGGAGAGTTATACTTGGAGGGAAAAAGAGAAGCAGAGGAGGTCTAAGAGAGAGAGGGAGGAAGAAGTTGAGCTTGAGTGAGTTAAAAATGGCGGAAAGAAGGGAGATGGTTTGTTAAAGAAGAATGGTAGAAAGTGTAAACAGAGTGAGCTGAAGACAGGAGGAGAAATGGAAGAGAATGAGGGAAGTATCGGAGGTGGTAGGTGTGGTGAAGTATCGGAGGTGGTAGGTGTGGTGAAGTATCGGAGGTGGTAGGTGTGGTGAAGTATCGGAGGTGGTAGGTGTGGTGAAGTATCGGAGGTGGTAGGTGTGGTGAAGTATCGGAGGTGGAAGGTGTGGTGAAGTATCGGAGGTGGAAGGTGTGGTGAAGTATCGGAGGTGGTAGGTGTGGTGAAGTATCGGAGGTGGAAGGTGTGGTGAAGTATCGGAGGTGGAAGGTGTGGTGAAGTATCGGAGGTGGAAGGTGGGGTGAAGTATCGGAGGTGGAAGGTGTGGTGAAGTATCGGAGGTGGAAGGTGGGGTGAAGTATCGGAGGTGGTAGGTGTGGTGAAGTACTAGGAGCCCGAGGCTTGCACCGAGGGTCAGGATAAAGATGAGTCTGTGACAGTAGGAGGGAAGTTTTTGGAAAAAGTGGACCCTTGCCTTTTGGCTGATCCCTTTGTGGTTTCAGGGTGGGTGAAAACAGAGTTGGGTGCTGTGGAATCGGTGAGGGTAACCAGAAGTGGTCTGGTGATAATTGTTTGTGTTTCTGCTGGTCAGAGGGACCAGGCGCTCCGTGTTAAACGAATGGGGACAAGAGATGTGAATTGTTTTGCTCTCAAGAAAAGGGCGCCATTGAAAGGAGTGATTACTGGGGTAGCGGTAAATGTGAAAGCTGACCAACTGAAGGGGAAGATTCCCGGTGTTTGTGATGCTCGTCGTTTGGTGCGACGCAGACAGGGTAGCGTGATGGGAGAAACAGAAGAGTCATTGTCTGTTCTTTTGAGTTTTGATGTTGAGTCTTTGCCCGACAAAGTGATGTTAGGATATATAAGTTATCATGTATGAGCTTTTGTGCCAAATACATTACGATGTAACAGGTGTCAAGCTTATGGGCATGTGGCAGCAGTGTGTAGGAGGGAGGTTCCAAGGTGTGAGAAGTGTGCAGAAGGGCATGAGACAAAGGAATGTGTAGCAATTGGGGGAAAGTAATGGTATGTGTTAATTGCAGGGGTGCCCAGGGGGCTGGGGCTCAGAAATGTCCGGTGCGAGAGAGGCAGGTTGAGGTTTCCAGGGTTAGAGTAGTGCAGAAGTTGTCATATGCTGAGGCAGTGAAGAAAGTAGAGGAAGATGGGTCAAGGGGGAGAGATCCTGAGAGGAGTGGTGTGAGTAGTAGATCTGTCCCAGTACAGAGGGATAAACCAACAAGTGATATATGTTTCAGTAAGATTGGATTTTTAGCATTTATAGCAATATTTATCAACTGTACTTCAGGGATGGAATGTAAGTCGCAGAAAATAGATGTAGTGGTGGCAGCTGCAGAGAGGTATTTGGGTGTGCGAGACTTGACATCAGAAGAGTTACAGGGTGTGTTGAGTGGTGGCGTCCCATCCTTTCAGACTGTTGGCCTGAAGTAGGAATACATAGATTTAAATTGTGGAGTATGGTAGTTATTATTATTTTGTGAGTGTAGTGTTAGATTTAAATTTTACATTTTAGTCATTTAGCAGACGCTCTTATCCAGAGCGACTTACAGTTAGTGAGTGCATACATTTTCATACTGGCCCCCCGTATGAAGCGCCATGCTCTACCAACTGAGCTACACGGGGCCCATAGATGGTAGGGTATTGGTTGTATTTTTTTATTTATTAAAGCAAAGGATAAGGGAGTTATACTCCAGTCTAGTAGATGCAACATTTATTGGATGCCAACCGCCGTTAAACCTCATTGAAGAAGAAGAAGAGGCTCGCCTGGAAGAGGGGAGGACGGAGGATGGGTTGAAGATGGCGGACAAGGGAAAAAGGAAGAAACTGAAACATATTATGAATAAATATGAATCGAGGGATTGTAAAAACTTCCTGGAAGACTTGATGAAGGAGAAGATGGTGGACAAGGGAAACAGAAGAAAAGTGAAATATGTCCTGAGTGAATATGGAATGGAGGATTGCATAGAACTTCTGGAAGAGCTAGACAAGGAAATTGAATATGACAAGAGTGAGGGTGAATCAATTGCGGTGGCAGGTGTAGTGATGACAGCTGAGAATGAGTTGAGTGTAGAGGGAAGCGGGGTGGTGAGGAAGGTTGGCGACAAGTGCAAAAAGAGGGATATGTGCTTTTGTAGCTGGGAGATGGAACCTGACGGGAGCGTGGATGAAGTACCCGCGGTGAGGACTGCCGAGTTTGGACTTGTTCCGAGGATGTAAAGGATGATTCTGGCCCAGATTGAGTGAGACTGGTGGGAAATGGAACAAAAAGGGCTAAAGTTGTTAATGAGTATAGGTTTTTGGTTGGAATAAGGTTCACTAACAATTATGCTTCTTTGGGAGATCTGTTTGAAGTATCAAGGATGGGAAGGGTTGCATGGGGAAAGGTGGAGTAGGTCAGAGTGACCAGAAGTGGTTTTGTTTTGATTTCTTGTGTGTGGAAAGAGCAGAAGGAAAATACATTAAGGACAAACTATCGACTTATGAAGTGGAGAGTTTAGATTTTTGTAGCAGAGTGCCGTTAAAAGGTGTCATCTCTGGCGTCGCGTTGGATGTGGTTTACGAGGAGCGTACCAGGAGTAGTTGGAGCGCGCTGGCTGAACCGTGTAGTGGAAAGAAGAAAGCCTGTCAGTATTATTGATGTTTGACCAAGACTATCTCCCTTCACATATTAGATACGTTAGATATGCAGTGAGAGCTTTTGTGTCCAAGCCGTTGTTTTGCTGGAGTTGTAGAAGGTATGGACATGTATCAAGTGTGTGCCGAAGGAATGTTGTTGAAGAATCTGAGGGTGCACGATGTTGTAATTGTGATGGCAACCACGTTCCCAATTCCCTGGAGTTCCCGGTTAGGGTAAAGGACTATGAAGTGGCAGGGGTCAGGGGTCAGGGCTATACAGCAGGTCTCCTACACGGAGGCACGTGAAATAGCTGAAGGAGCGAGGTAGCTGAAGACATGGTGGCGAATGCTCTCGCAGACTGTGGAGATTCAGAGTGTTGTTCAACAGTTGAGCGAAACTGATATGTTGATTGTGAAGAAGGTGGAATTCATGGTGTTTATCGCGCATGTGATTTAATTGTACTGCACAAATGAACAAAAAGTCAAAGAAACTGGACATGATAGAATCTGCGGCTGAAAGGTTTCTGGGTCTCCAGGACTCCAGTTCTGTCTGTAGATGCTCTTCCTTCTCAGGCCCCAGAGCCTGTAGGGATGGACGTTGAATCTGAATAAAGGAGTACATTGAGTTTTGTTTTGTTTATTTTGTTGAGTTTTATTTTGTTAATTATTTGGGCTGATATACAGCCAGGGCAGTAGGTGGCGGCATGCACCTATAGCTTTTGTTTGCGGCCGCAGTAATATCAAAGAAGAAGACCCCTTACAGTAGGTGGCGGCAATACACCAATAGGAGGCTTGCCTGGTTGGACTCTGTTCAGCTGTTAGAAGAGGCTTGCCTGGTTGGACTCTGTTCAGCTGTTAGAAGAGGCTTGCCTGGTTGGACTCTGTTCAGCTGTTAGAAGAGGCTTGCCTGGTTGGACTCTGTCCACATCACCAACGAACTATCATGGTCCAAACACACCAAGACAGTCGTGAAGAGGGCACGACAAAGCCTATTCCCCCTCAGGAGACTAAAAAGATTTGGCATGGGTCCTCAGATCCTCAAAAAATTCTACAGCTGCACCATCGAGAGCATCCTGACTGGTTGCATCACCGCCTGGTATGGCAACTGCTTGGCCTCTGACCGCAAGGCACTACAGAGGGTAGTGCGTACGGCCCAGTACATCACTGGGGCAAAGCTCCCTGCCATCCAGGACCTCTATACCAGGCGGTGTCAGAGGAAGGCCCTCAAAATTGTCAAAGACTCCAGTCACCCTAGTCATAGACTGTTCTCTCTGCTACCGCACGGCAAGCGGTACCGGAGTGCCAAGTCTAGGTCCAAAAGACTTCTCAACAGCTTCTACCCCCAAGCCATAAGACTCCTGAACAGCTAATCATGGCTACCCGGACTATTTGCACTGCCCCCCCACCCCATCCTTTTTACGCTGCTGCTACTCTGTTAAGTATTTATGCATAGTCACTTTAACTCTACCCACATGTACATATTACCTCAACTAGCCGGTGCCCCCGCACATTGACTATGCAACGGTACCCCCCTGTATATATAGCCTCCCTACTGTCACTTTATTCTATTGTATATATAGCCTCCCTACTGTCACTTTATTTTTTACTTCTGCTCTTTTTTTTCTCAACACTTTTTTGTTGTTGTTTTATTCTTACTTTTTTTGTTTAAAATAAATGCACTGTTGGTTAAGGGCTGTAAGTAAGCATTTCACTGTAATGTCTGCACCTGTTGTATTCGGCGCATGTGACCAATAAAATTTGATTTGATTTGATTTGATTCAGCTGTTAGAAGAGGCTTGCCTGGTTGGTTTCTGTTCAGCTGTTAGAAGAGGCTTGCCTGGTTGGTTTCTGTTCAGCTGTTAGAAGAGGCTTGCCTGGTTGGTTTCTGTTCAGCTGTCAGAAGAGGCTTGCCTGGTTGGTTTCTGTTCAGCTGTTAGAAGAGGCTTGCCTGGTTGGACTCTGTTCAGCTGTTAGAAGAGGCTTGCCTGGTTGGTTTCTGTTCAGCTGTTAGAAGAGGCTTGCCTGGTTGGTCTCTGTTCAGTTGTTTATGCTGAGGCAGTGAAGAAAGTAGAGGAAGATGGGTCAAGGGGGAGGGATCCTGAGAGGAGTGGTGGGAGTAGTAGATCTGTACCAGTACAGAGGGATAAACCAACAAGTGATATATGTTTCAGTAAGATTGGATTTTTAGCATTTATAGCAATGGTTATCAACTGTACTTCAGGGATGGAACGTAAATCTCAGAAAATTGAGGTTGTGGTGGCAGCTGCAGAGAGGTATTTGGATGTGCGAGACTTGACATCAGAAGAGTTACAGGGTGTGTTGAGTGGTGGCGTCCCATCCTTTCAGACTGTTAGCCTGAGGTAGGAATAAATAGATTAAAATAATGTAGTAGGGTGGGGGTTTTAGTGAGGGTAGGGTTAGATGGAAGGGTATTTAAATAGTGGAGTAGGGTGGGGGTTTTAGTGAGGGTAGGGTTAGATGGAAGGGTATTTAAATAGTGGAGTAGGGTGGTGGGTTTTAGTGAGGGTAGGGTTAGATGGAAGGGTATTTAAATAGTGGAGTAGGGTGGTGGGTTTTAGTGAGGGTAGGGTTAGATGGAAGGGTATTTAAATAGTGGAGTAGGGTGGTGGGTTTTTCTGTGTTTTTTTGTGAGTGTAGTGTTAGATGGTAGGGTGTTTGTTTATTCATTTTTTCAAGCAAAGTATAAGGTAGTTCTACTCCAGTCCAGTAGGTGGCGGTAATGCAACATTTATTGGATGCCAACGGCCGTTAAACCTCATCAAATAAGAAGAAGGAGGAGGAGGAGGGGGAGGGGGAGGGGGAGGGGGAGGGGGGGGGAGGAGGCGGATGAGGGGGAGGGGGAGGGGGGGGGGGGGGGGAGGCGGAGGAGGAGGAGGAGGGGGAGGGGGAGGAAATCGGGAAACCAAACCTTCCCAGCTTGTGCAATCTTGTTGGGGCGGAGTCAATTCCACAGGCAGTCAACCAACACAAGGACAATTACCTACATAACTGGCTGCATGTGTTCGACGAACTGCTCGTAACTTGTATTTTAAGGAGATTCAAGCAATTCTTTTACATAATTTCTCCAGTCGAGGTTGAACCGTATTCCACCGCTGCCAATATGTCGGATTTAGAGAGACTGAAGATGACGGGCGCTGGGAAAGCTATCGCCTTGTTGACGAGTGGCGGAGATGCACAAGGTACAGGATGATTAGGGAAACGGACAAACATCTGTCTAGCTATGCATGGCCTAGGGCTAGGCTGTGTTACATTTTAGTCATTTTAGCAGACGCTCTTATCCAGAGCGACTTACAGTTTGTGAGTTCATACATTATTTTATTTTTTCATACTGGCCCCCCGTGGGAATCAAACCCACAACCCTGGCGTTGCAAGCGCCATGCTGAGCTACATCCCTGTGTTAGTAGCATAATCAATACAGATCGTCGGTCATATGTTAACTTCTAGTTATTTTACTTTGTTCATGATTTTAAACTTGTTTTCTTTTACGCGAGTTGTTGACATGGGGTTTTGACAACTAAAAGGCAAGAAAGGGGGCTTGACAATATTATCCATGAAATGTGTTTTCGTGCATGTTGGCAGATATGACTCGTTCCACTTATAATGTTGTTAAAGTCGTAATCTCCTGGTTTTGTGTTCTCATCCGTCGATCCTCATCGTTTTATTATAATCAGTTTGCAAAATCTTTGTGGAAGCGTTACTTAAAACGCAAGGTGCGTTTGATTGAGATCACTCTATACGCCGGGTGAACGGATTCACAACTAATATGATGCTGTGAAAAATGTAAACTCTTCAACACCTCGCACTATGCGAGCTAGTCAAGCGCACCCCTATTGGTGCACCTACGTCGGTGGGTGTTATTGGGCTATACGTGCAGGATATCAGGTGAAAGACAGGAGGAACATTTTATTGCCCTTTGCATGTTTGATCAGGGACTGTCAAGGTTACAGCCTCAGCCTACCACATAATTAATCAGTGGAGGACCAACCAACTCAGTGAATTTCATGCAAATAGTAAAACCTTTAAAAAAGTTAGCCATTTTAAACTATATGAAATATGTTAATGTCACCAAATAACTGTTTTGCAGTGAAGGTCTACAGTAGCCTCTCTGGAGTAGCACCGTGGTTTAGCTGGAGGACAGCTAGTTTCTGTTCTCCTCTGGGTAAAATAATAATATGCCATTTAGCAGACGCTTTTATCCAAAGCGACTTACAGTCATGCGTGCATACATTTTTGTGTATGGGTGGTCCCGGGGATCGAACCCACTACCTTGGCGTTACAAGCGCCGTGCTCTACCAGCTGAGCTACAGAGGACCACATTGACAAGGAGGCTCATGGTTCTCAACCCCTTCCATAGACTTACACAGTAAATATTTACTCGAAGAGAGAGAAAGACAATAGTTTAACAAGGAGAAGCAGCAGAGAGCGAGCAAGAGAGAGCTAGCTATATTTTGTTAGATTTTTTTCACTTTCACACTGTAGCTAGCCATTGACGTCACCAGAACCGGACATTCAGGTATTTTGCCCCAAGTATTTCACCCTGCTGGGATGGTGTAAAACAAACTAGTCTACGCTGCATTATACACTGCAGTGACTTCTCCAAACAGGAGCCCTGGCCTGCCCAGCCTTTTTAGTGCTGACTAAAACCAGCATTTCTGTGTGTAACCGGTGTGAAATGGCTAGCTAGTTAGCGGTGCGCGCTAGTAGCATTTCAATTGGTGACGTCACTCGCTCTGAGACCTTGAAGTAGTTGTTTCCGTGGTTTTTGT
This sequence comes from Coregonus lavaretus, assembly GCF_964263955.1. Taxonomy (NCBI): domain Eukaryota; kingdom Metazoa; phylum Chordata; class Actinopteri; order Salmoniformes; family Salmonidae; genus Coregonus; species Coregonus lavaretus. The sequence goes on from NW_028164878.1 coordinate 295,659, forward strand.
GGAGCGACGGGTAACGGTGCTTCGAGGGTGACTGTTGTGGATGTGTGCAGAGGGTCCCTGGTTCAAGCCCAGGTAGGGGCGAGGAGAGGGACGGCAGCAACACTGTTACATGTGGAGCGACGGGTAACGGTGCTTCGAGGGTGACTGTTGTGGATGTGTGCAGAGGGTCCCTGGTTCAAGCCCAGGTAGGGGCGAGGAGAGGGACGGCAGCAACACTGTTACATGTGGAGCGACGGGTAACGGTGCTTCGAGGGTGACTGTTGTGGATGTGTGCAGAGGGTCCCTGGTTCAAGCCCAGGTAGGGGCGAGGAGAGGGACGGCAGCAACACTGTTACATGTGGAGCGACGGGTAACGGTGCTTCGAGGGTGACTGTTGTCGATGTGTGCAGAGGGTCCCTGGTTCAAGCCCAGGTAGGGGCGAGGAGAGGGACGGCAGCAACACTGTTACATGTGGAGCGACGGGTAACGGTGCTTCGAGGGTGACTGTTGTGGATGTGTGCAGAGGGTCCCTGGTTCAAGCCCAGGTAGGGGCGAGGAGAGGGACGGCAGCAACACTGTTACATGTGGAGCGACGGGTAACGGTGCTTCGAGGGTGACTGTTGTCGATGTGTGCAGAGGGTCCCTGGTTCAAGCCCAGGTAGGGGCGAGGAGAGGGACGGCAGCAACACTGTTACATGTGGAGCGACGGGTAACGGTGCTTCGAGGGTGACTGTTGTGGATGTGTGCAGAGGGTCCCTGGTTCAAGCCCAGGTAGGGGCGAGGAGAGGGACGGCAGCAACACTGTTACATGTGGAGCGACGGGTAACGGTGCTTCGAGGGTGACTGTTGTGGATGTGTGCACAGGGTCCCTGGTTCAAGCCCAGGTAGGGGCGAGGAGAGGGATGGCAGCAACACTGTTACATGTGGAGCGACGGGTAACGGTGCTTCGAGGGTGACTGTTGTGGATGTGTGCAGAGGGTCCCTGGTTCAAGCCCAGGTAGGGGCGAGGAGAGGGACGGCAGCAACACTGTTACATGTGGAGCGACGGGTAACGGTGCTTCGAGGGTGACTGTTGTGGATGTGTGCAGAGGGTCCCTGGTTCAAGCCCAGGTAGGGGCGAGGAGAGTTGATTATCAGTGGTCTTGAATGTCTTCCATTTCCTAATAGTTGCTCCCACAGTTGATTTCTTCAAACCAAGCTGCTTACCTATTGTAGATTCGGTCTTCCCAGCCTGGTGCAGGTCTACAATTTTGTTTCTGGTGTCCTTTGACAGCTCTTTGGTCTTGGCCATAGTGGAGTTTGGAGTGTGACTGAGGTTGTGGACAGGTGTCTTTTATACTGATAAGTTCAAACAGGTGCCATTAATACAGGTAACGAGTGGAGGACAGAGGAGCCTCTTAAAGAAGAAGTTACAGGTCTGTGAGAGCCAGAAATCTTGCTTGTTTGTAGGTCACCAAATACTTATTTTCCACCATAATTTGCAAATAAATTCATAAAAAATCCTACAATGTGATTTTCTTGATTTTTTTATTCTCAATTTGTCTGTCATAGTTGACGTGTACCTATGATGAAAATTACAGGCCTCTCATCTTTTTAAGTGGGAGAACTTGCACAATTGGTGGCTGACTAAATACTTTTTTTCCCCCACTGTATGTTGAGCAGGGTTTTGACAGTAAAGTTATTCATTAGCTATCTGGACACTGAATCCAACTGCTGAAGCTCTGTTCACCACCCGACAAAGTATCACTAACTAACCAATTACTGTCTAATCAAGTACTGTCCAAATATGCAAAAAATTACTAATAAAGATAGCTAGCTAACTTATGGCTAACATGACTTTAGCTACTTTTGGTTGTCAGCTCAATTAGCTAGCTATCTGTTGAAAAAACAAAGCTGGATAGCTGAGTTAACATTTTTTTCAAATTTATAGACGATTGACATATGGAATTTCTTCTTGAAAGAGGGTGAGAGATGCAGCTCAGCAAACACAGAGATGGTTGTTATATTTGCAGGAGTAAGTGAATAGATTTTGTGTGTGTGTTTACAATACAATGACTTAGCATCTACAGTAGCTACATAGATGGGTTGGCTGACAACGTCACGAAAATGATGTGCACGCTTCCATTGGGCAGAAGTTAGCCTGTTGTGATTCTGGATGGCCAGATTGCCAGCAAGAATGACACTGCCATGTGGGGAATCGTAAGTGGCTTATTTCAGCATGTTTCATCTTGTTTTGACTGAATTCATGTCAATGAAAATATGGCTAAAATTCGATATCTAGCTAACCAACACCTGTAACTATGTATTTGAAACAACAAGTGGTCATAGTGCAAATGTATTTGTTTTCAATAAACATTGGAGACTAAATATAGCTTACATGTTGTCAACAATCAAAGCCAACCTCATCTGTTTTGCCCCATGGTTGCACAAATGTCTATTTTGTTGCTAAGGCGACAGAGAACACAGGTATTGTTGTTAGTGAAGGGTAAGACAGTTGAATGTTAATCAGGTTTAAGATTGAGTGAACTGCTAATATCATTAAGGAACAGAAAAGATCCCAGATTTTACCTTTAGCTCAATTCAGGTAAACATTATTTGCCTGTTGTTCAAATCACATTTTATTAGTCACATACACGTGTTTAGCAGATGTTATAGCGGGTGTAGCGAAATGCGTGTGTTTCTAGCTCTGACAGTGCAGTAATATCTAACAAGTAATATCTAACAATTTCACAACATATACCCAATACACACATCTGAGTAAATCAATGGAATTAAGAATATATAAATAAATATATGGACGAGCAATGACAGAGCGGCATGGACTAAGATACAGTAGAATGTTATAGAATAGAATACAGTATATACATATGAGATGAGTAATGCAAGATATGGAAACATTATTAAAGTGACTAGTGTTCCATTTCTTAAAGTGGCCAGTGATTTCAATAGGCAGCAGCAGCCTCTAATGTGCTAGTGATGGCTATTTAACAGTCTGATGGCCTTGAGATAGAAGATGTTTTTCAGTCTCTCGGTCCCAGCTTTGATGCACCTGTACTGACCTCGCCTTCTGGATGATAGCGGGGTGAACAGGCAGTGGCTCGAGTGGTTGATGTCCTTGATGATCTTTTTGGCCTTCCTGTGACATCGGGTGCTGTAGGTGTCTTGGAGGGCGGGTAGTTTGCCCCCGGTAATGCGTTCATCAGACCGCACCACCCTCTGGAGAGCCCTGCAGTTGCGGGCGGTGCAGTTCCCGTACCAGGCGGTGATACAGCCCGACAGGATGCTCTCAATTGTGCATCTGTAAAAATGTGTAAGGGTTTTAGGTGCCAAGGCAAATTTCTTCAGCCTCCTGAGGTTGAAGAGGTGCTGTTGCGCCTTCTTCAACACACTGTCTGTGTGGGTGGGCCATTTCAGTTTGTCAGTGACGTGTACGCCGAGGAACTTGAAGCTGCGGTCCCGTCGATGTGGATAGGGGGGTGTTCCCTCTGCTGTTTCCTGAAGTCCATGATCATCTCCTTTGTTTTGTTGATGTTGAGTGAGAGGTTATTTTCCTGGCACCACACTCCCAGAGCCCTCACCTCCTCCCTGTAGGCGGTCTCGTCATTGTTGGTAATCAAGCCTACGACTGTTGTGTGATCTGCAAACTTGATGATTGAGTTGGAGGCGTGCTTGGCCACGCAGTCATGGGTGAACAGGGAGTGCAGGAGGGGGCTGAACACGCACCCTTGTGGGGCCCCAGTGTTGAGGATCAGCGAAGTGGGGGTGATGTTTCCTACCTTCACCACCTGGGGGTGCCCGTCAGGAAGTCCAGGACCCAGTTGCACAGGTCGGGGTTCAGACCCAGGGCCTCAAGCTTAATGATGAGCTTGGAGGGTTCAAAGGTGTTGAATGCTGAGCTATAGTCAATGAACAGCATTCTTACATAGGTATTCCTCTTGTCCAGATGGGATTGTGCAGTGTGATGGCGATTGCATCGTTTGTGGACCTATTGGGGCGGTAAGCAAATTGAAGTGGGTCTAGGGTGACAGGTAAGGTAGAGGTGATATGATCCTTGACTAGTCTCTCAAAGCACTTCATGATGACAGAAGTGAGTGCAACGGGGCGATAGTCATTTAGTTCAGTTACCTTTGCTTTCTTGAGTACAGGAACAATGGTGGCCATCTTGAAGCATGTGGGAACAGCAGACTGGGAAAGGGAGAGATTGAATATGTCCATAAACACACCAGCCAACTGGTCTGCACATGCTCTGAGGACGCGGCTAGGGATGCCGTCTGGGCCGGCAGCCTTGCGAGGGTTAACATGCTTAAATGTCTTAATCACGTCGGCCATGGAGAAGGAGAGGCCACAGTCCTTGGTAGTGGGCCTCGTCAGTGGCACTGTGTTATCCTCAAAGCGGGCGAAGAAGGTGTTTAGCTTGTCTGGAAGCAAGACGTCGGTGTGGGGTTTGAAAACAGCAGCCCTTGTGTTCTGTGCCAGTATTACCGAATATCCTGATATGGCACAAGTTCGGTATGAAGGTATGACAATCTGGATATCGCCCAAGCCTAGTTAGCGGTTATGTATGAAGGTTTAGCTTGGAATGTTTTTTTTGCCTTGTCACAGACACCTGTTGTGTTGTGCGTTGAAGTCCACAAGCGAAAGGAAAAGGTGAGAGGAGAGCGCGTAGATGCGAGAAGGAATTATCCAACGATCGAAGGGACCCGGCTACTATGAAAGTGAACTGTGTTTGCGGGTGATCAGGGATTTATTCGTTCAGTCTATTCTGTTAAAACGTGTCTTAAACGGAAGTAAACGGGGATAAAGTCTGCTAAATGGCTTATTATTATTATTATTATTATTATTATTATAAACCTACCTGAATTTGTCCAATAGAAACTCTTGTTTGCAACTGTTGGACTAATGATTACAGCCTAGATCAGCTAGATGCAGGAAAGAGTGTGCAAGGCGGTATAGAATGTGTCACTGTCTTTCACCTTGATTACTCCAAATTGTTCACAACCTGTGCACCTACGTTATAGGTTGTAGCAACCTTATGATGGGTATACGGAACATTTCAGTCTCATATACAGTGAGGGAAAAAAGTATTTGATCCCCTGCTGATTTTGTATGTTTGCCCACTGACAAAGAAATGATCAGTCTATAATTTTAATGGTAGGTTTATTTGAACAGTGAGAGACAGAATAACATCAACAAAATCCAGAGAAACGCATGTCAAAAAATTTTATAAATTGATTTTGCATTTTAATGAGGGAAAATAAGTATTTGACCCCCTCTCAATCAGAAAGATTTCTGTCTCCCAGGTGTCTTTTATACAGGTAACGAGCTGAAATTAGGAACACACTCTTAAAGGGAGTGCTCCTAATCTCAGCTTGTTACCTGTATAAAAGACACCTGTCCACAGAAGCAATCAATCAATCAATCAGATTCCAAACTCTCCACCATGGCCAAGACCAAAGAGCTCTCCAAGTATGTCAGGGAGTGTCTCAAGAAGAAGCACATTAAGGTCCTGGAGTGGCCTAGCCAGTCTCCAGACCTTAATCCCATAGAAAATCTGTGGAGGGAGCTGAAGGTTCGAGTTGCCAAACGTCAGCCTCGAAACCTTAATGATTGGAGAAGATCTGCAAAGAGGAGTGGGACAAAATCCCTCCTGAGATGTGTGCAAACCTGGTGGCCAACTACAAGAAACGTCTGACCTCTGTGATTGCCAACAAGGGTTTTTCCACCAAGTACTAAGTCATGTTTTGCAGAGGGGTCAAATACTTATTTCCCTCATTAAAATGCAAATCAATTTATAACATTTTGACATGCGTTTTTGTTGTTATTCTGTCTCTCACTGTTCAAATAAACCTACCATTAAATGTATAGACTGATCATGTCTTTGTCAGTGGGAAAACGTACAAAATCAGCAGGGGATTCCCTCACTGTAGTAGCCTAAACCTATCGATGTAACATTGAGCTGAGTGAATGGAATATGAATGACAGGTTATATTGAGCTGGGTGAATGGAATATGAATGACATGTTACATTGAGCTGGGTGAATGGAATATGAATGACATGTTACATTGAGCTGGGTGAATGGAATATGAATGACAGGCATTTAATAATAGAAATGACGCCATGCTCATTCAAAATGTCTGAACTCATTAACTTCCCTAATCTTAAATGTCACCGACCGACACTGGAAATAATCAGTAGAATACATTCTATCAAGATGATGGACTTGTGGATTTTGTATTATTTTGAACATGAAAAGTAATGTATAAAACAATATATGATCATAGAAATCTATAGTATGACGGATAAAATGTTTAATGCAATTTGTAATCTGACCCTCTGATATCCAGGGATGAATGCAGCCGTCCGCGCTGTGACCCGCATGGGGATATTTGTTGGAGCCAAGATGTATCTCATATACGAGGTACTATTCTACAGTTCGTTACTGTCTTAACGTTCGTTACCCTATGTCTTAACGTTCGTTACCCTATGTCTTAACGTTCGTTACCCTATGTCTTAACGTTCGTTACCCTATGTCTTAACGTTCGTTACCCTATGTCTTAACGTTCGTTACCCTATGTCTTAACGTTCGTTACCCTATGTCTTAACGTTCGTTACCCTATGTCTTAACGTTCGTTACCCTATGTCTTAACGTTCGTTACCCTATGTCTTAACGTTCGTTACCCTATGTCTTAACGTTCGTTACCCTATGTCTTAACGTTCGTTACCCTATGTCTTAACGTTCGTTACCCTATGTCTTAACGTTCGTTACCCTATGTCTTAACGTTCGTTACCCTATGTCTTAACGTTCGTTACCCTATGTCTTAACGTTCGTTACCCTATGTCTTAACGTTCGTTACCCTATGTCTTAACGTTCGTTACCCTATGTCTTAACGTTCGTTACCCTATGTCTTAACGTTCGTTACCCTGTCTTAACGTTCGTTACTCTACGTCTTACAGTTCGTTACTCTACGTCTTACAGTTCGTTACCCTACGTCTTACAGTTCGTTACTGTCTTAACGTTCGTTACTCAATGTCTTAAAGTTCGTTACTCTGTCTTACAGTTCGTTACCCTAAGTCTTACAGGTCGTTACCCTAAGTCTTACAGGTCGTTACCCTAAGTCTTACAGGTCGTTACCCTAAGTCTTACAGGTCGTTACCCTAAGGTACTCTAAGTCTTACAGGTCATAGGCTTCTTTGTTTCCTTTAACTGACAATATCATTAATATGACAATAGGATGTTCTGCTCCGTCATGACCAGTATTGATCTGATTGATCGATGTGATTGATGTTTCTCTCTCAGGGCTACCAGGGTCTGGTGGATGGAGGGGACAACATCAAGCTGGCCCACTGGCAGAGTGTCACCAACATCATACAGCAGGTAATGGGACAACATCAAGCTGGCCCACTGGCAGAGTGTCACCAACATCATACAGCAGGTAATGGGACAACATCAAGCTGGCCCACTGGCAGAGTGTCACCAACATCATACAGCAGGTAATGGGACAACATCAAGCTGGCCCACTGGCAGAGTGTCACCAACATCATACAGCAGGTAATGGGACAACATCAAGCTGGCCCACTGGCAGAGTGTCACCAACATCATACAGCAGGTAATGGGACAACATCAAGCTGGCCCACTGGCAGAGTGTCACCAACATCATACAGCAGGTAATGGGACAACATCAAGCTGGCCCACTGGCAGAGTGTCACCAACATCATACAGCAGGTAATGGGACAACATCAAGCTGGCCCACTGGCAGAGTGTCACCAACATCATACAGCAGGTAATGGGACAACATCAAGCTGGCCCACTGGCAGAGTGTCACCAACATCATACAGCAGGTAATGGGACAACATCAAGCTGGCCCACTGGCAGAGTGTCACCAACATCATACAGCAGGTAATGGGACAACATCAAGCTGGCCCACTGGCAGAGTGTCACCAACATCATACAGCAGGTAATGGTGACCTATAGTAGCTAATGCACTCTGGGATCAGGAGTCATGATCAGAGCCATTTACATGGGATGGTCAAAAGACTGGGACCAGAAATAGGCTCTGGCATTTCTAACACACCGGCCCATTTTCTTCCTTGAGGCCCCCATTATTACACAGATCATTATAATTGTGAAAAAAACAAAACAAGACCCAATATAATTTTTTTGGCCAGATGGCCAGTCCGCTCCTGGCTTGAGCTAATCTTTTACTGTGAGGAAGGGAGAAATATTTGAAGTGATCACCGACTGTCAGCAGGACAACATGATGAACTGTGTCTCTTCAACATTCTTCAATCTCTGGATTAGTCCATATTGTTATAGGCTTATCTGCGCCCCTCGGGAGGCCCTTGGTTAACTATTTAAAGGGTAGGAAGGGCCTCCCGAGGGGCGCAGCGGTCTAAGGCATCGCAGTGCTTGGGGTGTCACTACAGCCCCGGGTTCGATCCCAGGCTGTGCGGCGGCTGTTGGCCCAGCGTTGTCCGGGTTAGGGGAGGGTTTGGCTGGCCGGGATTTCCTTGTCCCATCGCGCTCTAGCAACTCCTTGTGGCGGGCCGGGCGCCTGCAAGCTGACTTCGGTTGCCAGTTGGACAGTGTTTCCTCCGACACGTTGGTTAAGCGAGCAGTGTGTCAAGAAGCAGTGCGGCTTGGCAGGGTCGTGTTTCGGAGGATGCATGGCTCTCGACCTTCGCCTCTCCCGAGTCCGTAGGGCAGTTGCAGCGATGGGACAAGACTGTAACCAATTTGATATCACGGAAAAAGAAATAACAAAGGGTAGGGAGATAGTTATGTTTTTGGGTTATTGCATATTTATTAACTCATTTCAGGATATCTTCTAAAATACCCACAATGCACTATTTCTCAACGTCATATGGAGGATCTACTCTGTGTTACGGAGTTTGTATGCTTGCTCGGTAGCTAGCTTAAGCTAACATTAGCCACTAACTATGCTAGCATGTAATTACATTCCAGACCAAGTGTAGGTGGTGATGAGCTACAATCAGGAAGTGTGATGTAAACAAGAAGCAGATGGGGGTACATGCGGCAATGCAGCATGCCCTTCACAGACTTTGTGGCTGTGTTATCTAGTGGGAACGCATTAACAAGGCAGGCTCTAGTTCCTTCTTCCCGTGAACTCAAAACTAAAGAGAAAATCATACCTGCTTGCTCTAATTTTGTAGTACCTCATCTGTTCTGTTCTTGTTTTTGTCAGATGTTACTATGGTATACTGAAGTATAATTACAAGCATTCCATAAGTGTCAAAGGCTTTTATTGACAATTACATTAAGTTTATGCAAAGAGTCAATATTTGCAGTGTTGACCCTTCTTTTTCAAGACCTCTGCAATCCGCCCTGGCATGCTGTCAATTAACTTCTGGGCCACATCCTGACTGATGGCAGCCCATTCTTGCATAATCAATGCTTGGAGTTTGTCAGAATTTGTGGGTTTTAGTTTGTCCACCCGCCTCTTGAGGATCGACCACAAGTTCTCAATGGGATTAAGGTCTGGGGAGTTTCCTGGCCATGGACCCAAAATGTCGATGTTTTGTTCCCCGAGCCACTTAGTTATCACTTTTGGCTTATGGCAAGGTGCTCCATCATGCTGGAAAAGGCATTGTTCGTCACCAAACTGTTCTTGGATGGTTGGGAGAAGTTGCTCTCGGAGGATGTGTTGGTACCATTCTTTATTCGTGGCTGTGTTCTTAGGCAAAATTGTGAGTGAGCCCACTCCCTTGGCTGAGAAGCAACCCCACACATGAATGGTCTCAGGATGCTTTACTGTTGGCATGACACAGGACTGATGGTAGCGCTCACCTTGTCTTCTCCGGACAAGGTGTTTTCCGGATGCCCCAAACAAACGGAAAAGGGATTCATCAGAGAAAATAACTTTACCCCAGTCCTCAGCAGTTTAATCCCTGTACCTTTTGCAGAATATCAGTCTGTCCCTGATGTTTTTCCTGGAGAGAAGTGGCTTCTTCGCTGCCCTTCTTGACACCAGGCCATCCTCCAAAAGTCTTCGCCTCACTGTGCGTGCAGATGCACTCACACCTGCCTGCTACCATTCCTGAGCAAGCTCTGCACTGGTGGTGCCCCGATGAATCAACTTTAGGAGACGGTCCTGGCGCTTGCCGGACTTTCTTGGGCGCCCTGACGCCTTCTTCACAACAATTGAACCTCTTTCCTTTAAGTTCTTGATGATCCGATAAATGGTTGATTTAGGTGCAATCTTACTAGCAGCAATATCCTTGCCTGTGAAGCCCTTTTTGTGCAAAGCAATGATGACGGCACGTGTTTCCTTGCAGGTAACCATGGTTAACAGAGTTAGAACAATGATTTCAAGCACCACCCTCCTTTTAAAGCTTCCAGTCTGTTATTCTAACTCAATCAGCATGACAGAATGATCTTCAGCCTTGTCCTCGTCAACACTCTCACCTGTGTTAACGAGAGAATCACTGACATGATGGCAGCTGGTCCTTTTGTGGCAGGGCTGAAATGCAGTGGAAATGTTTTTCTGGGATTAAATTCATTTTCAAGGCAAAGAGGGACTTTGCAATTAATTGCAATTCATCTGAACACTCTTCATAACATTCTGGAGTATATGCAAATTGCCATCATAAAAACTGAGGCAGCAGACTTTGTGAAAATTAATATTTGTGTCATTCTCAAAACCTTTGACCACGACTGTAATAATAATAATAATAATAATAATAATACATATGAGATGAGTAAAGCAGTATGTAAACATTATTAAAGTGACTAGTGTTCCATTATTAAAGTGGCCAGTGATTCCATGTCTATGTATAACACATTATTACACCACTACATATCTACAATACAACACATTATTACACCACTACTCTACCACTACATATCTACAATATAACACATTATTACACCACTACATATCTACAATACAACACATTATTACACCACTACATATCTACAATACAACACATTACACCACTACATATCTACAATACAACACATTATTACACCACTACATATCTACAATACAACACATTATTACACCACTACTCTACCACTACATATCTACAATACAACACATTATTACACCACTACATATCTACAATACAACACATTATTACACCACTACATATCTACAATACAACACATTATTACACCACTACATATCTACAATACAACACATTATTACATCACTACTCTACCACTACATATCTACAATACAACACATTATTACACCACTACTCTACCACTACATATCTACAATATAACACATTATTACACCACTACATATCTACAATACAACACATTATTACACCACTACATATCTACAATACAACACATTATTACACCACTACATATCTACAATACAACACATTATTACACCACTACTCTACCACTACATATCTACAATACAACACATTATTACACCACTACATATCTACAATACAACACATTACACCACTACATATCTACAATACAACACATTATTACACCACTACATATCTACAATACAACACATTATTACACCACTACTCTACCACTACATATCTACAATACAACACATTATTACACCACTACATATCTACAATACAACACATTATTACATCACTACTCTACCACTACATACACTATCGTTCAAAAGTTTGGGGTCACTTAGAAATGTCCTTGTTTTCGAAAGAAAAGCAATTTTTTTGTCAATTTAAAATGACATCAAATTGATCAGAAATACAGTGTAGACATTGTTAATGTTGTAAATGGCTATTGTAACTGGAAACGGCAGATTTTTAATGGAATATCTACATAGGCGTACAGAGGCCCATTATCAGCAACCATCAGTCCTGTGTTCCAATGGCACGTTGTGTTTGCTAATCCAAGTTTATCATTTTAAAAGGCTAATTGATCATTAGAAAACCGTTTTGCAATTATGTTGGATGACATATCGCTGCAGAATGCTGTGGTAACCATGCTGGTTAAGGGTGTCTTGAATTCTAAATAAATCACAGACAGTGTCACCAGCAAAGCACCCCCATACCATAACACCTCCTCCTCCATGCTTTACGGTGGGAACTACACATGCGGAGATCATCTGTTCACCCACACCGCGTCTCACAAAGACACGGCAGTTGGAACCAAATATCTCAAATTTGGACTCCAGACCAAAGGACACATTTCCACCGGTCTAATGTCCATTGCTCATGTTTCTTGGCCCAAGCAGGTCTCTTCTTATTATTTGTGTCCTTTAGTAGTGGTTTCTTTGCAGCAATTCGACCATGAAGGCCTGATTCACACAGTCCCCTCTGAACAGTTGATGTTGAGATGTGTCTGTTACTTGAACTCTGTGAAGCATTTATTTGGGCTGCAATTTCTGAGGCTGGTAACTCTAATTAACGTATCCTCTGCAGCAGAGGTAACTCTGGGTCTTTCATTCCTGTGGCGGTCCTCATGAGAGCCAGTTTCATCATATCGCTTGATGGTTTTTGCGACTGCACTTGAAGAAACTTTCAAAGTTCTTGAAATGTTCAGTATTGACTGACCTTCATGTCTTGAAGTAATGATGGACTGTTGTTTCTCTTTGCTTTTTTGAGCTGTTCTTGCCATAATATGGACTTGGTCTTTTACCAAATAGGGCTATCTTCGGTATACCACCCCTACCTTGTCACAACACAACTGATTGGCTCAAGAAGGAAAGAAATTCCACAAATTAACGTTTAACAAGGCACACCTGTTAATTGAAATGCATTCCAGGTGACTACCTCATGAAGCTGGTTGAGAGAATGCCAAGAGTGTGCAAAGCTGTCATCAAGGCAAAGGGTGGCTATTTGAAGAATCTCAAATATAAAACATATTTTAATTTGTTTAACACTTTTTTGGTTACTACATGATTCCATTTGTGTTATTTCATAGTTTTGATGTCTTCACTATTATTCTACAATGTAGAAAATAGTAAAACTAAAGAAAAGCCCTTGAATTAGTAGGTGTGTCCAAACTTTTGACTGGTACTGTACATTATCAAGCATTTCACACACGTACTGACTTAGCACTTGGTGGTCTATAGCAGCTTCCCACCAGAATGGGCTTTAGGTGAGGCAGGTGAACCTGTAGCCATATTACTTCAACAGCATTTAACATGAGATCCTCTCTAAGCTTTACAGGAATATGACTCTGAATATAAACAGCAACACCTCCCCCATTGGCGTTCCTGTCTCTTCTGTAGATGTTGTAACCATGTATTGCTATCATAGAAGGTATTATCTAAGTGAGTTTCAGAGATAGTCAGTATATGAATGTTATCTGTTACTAGCAAGTTACCGATTTCTTGAACCTCGTTTCTTAAGCAGTGCCTTCAGATGGTATTCACTTTTTCCACCTTTTGTTACGTACAAAGTGGGATTAAAATTGATTTAATTGTCTTTTATTAATGATCTACACAAAATATTCTGTACATTTCCAAGTGGAAGAAAAATTCATGTAAAGAATTAATGAAAATAAAACCCTACTCTGTGTGTGTGTGTGTGTGTGTGTGTGTGTGTGCGTGTATACTGTATCTTGATTAGATAAGTATTCAACCCTCTTAGTCAATACATGTTAGAATCACCTTTGGCCGCGATTTACAGCTGTGAGTCTTTCCATGGCAGGATTGTGCAACATTTGCCCATTATTCTTTTCAAAATTCTTCAAGCTCTGTCAAATTGGTTGTTGATCGTTGCTAGACAATCATTTAAAAATCAAATTAAATGTTATTTGCCACATGCGCCGAACACAACCGGTGTAGACCTTACAGTGAAATGCTTACTTAACAAGCCCTTAACCAACAATGCCGTTTTAAGAAAAAAAGTGTTAAGTAAAAAATAGACAAGTAGAAAAATAACAAATAATTAAAGAGCAGCAGTAAAATAAAATAAAATAATAATAATAATAATAAAATAACAGTAGGGAAGCTATATACAGGGGGTACCGGTACCGAGTCAATGTGCGGGGGCACCGGTTAGTCGAGGTAAATGAGGTAATATGTACATGTGGGTAGAGTTAAAGTAACTATGCATACATAATAAACAGAGTAGCAGCAGCATAAAAGAGGGGGTGGGGGGGGGGGGGCAATGCAAATAGTCTGGGTAGCCATGATTAGGGTAGCTGGGTAGCCATGATTGGGCGGCAGGAGCCGACTAGGTGAAAAATCTGTCGATGTGCCCTTGAGCTAGGCACTTAACCGTAATTGCTCCTGTAAGTCGCTCTGGATAAGAGCGTCTGCTAAATGACTAAAATGTAAATGTACTATTGTATTGTGGAGTAACTACAATGTTGTTGATCCATCCTCAGTTTTCTCCTATCGCTGTAACTGTTTTAAAGTCACCATTGGCCTCATGGTGAAATCCCTGAGAGGTTTCCTTCCTCTCCGGCAACTGAGTTAGGAAGGATGCCTATCTTTGTAGTGACTGGGTGTATTGATGCACCATCCAAAGTGTAATTAATAACTTCAAAGGGATATTCAATGTCTGCTTTTTTATTTACTTTTACATATCTACCAATAGGTGCCCTTCTTTGCGAGTCATTGGAAAACCTCCCTGGTCTTTGGTTGAATCTGTGTTTGAAATTCACTGCTCAACTGAGGGACCTTACAGATAATTGTATGTGTGGGGTACAGAGATGACGTAGTCATTCAAAAATCATGTTAAACATTATTATTGCATACAGAGTGAGTCCACGCAACTAATTAAGCAAATGTTTCCTGTGCTCGTGCTCCAGGATAGCAGGTTTTTGCCCCAGGAACCAAGACGTTTCTCACGATAGAGCTGCCGATGCTGACGGTGAAATGGCTGTGGTTTAGGGGACCCTTCGAGGACTGATGGGAGGTGGGGCCCGATGGACCCGAGCCAGCCGTAGAATCCATCATGGCTGAGGAAGGCGGAGTCTCAGACACCATACGGAACCAGAAGGAGGATTCCCCCTGGGATGGAAACAGGGTAGAGGACGATGGCACGGCAACCTCCGAGGTTGGCGAAGCTGTTTGATGTCTGGATTCCCAAAGCCAAATAATCACAATCAGTTCACCATTGACTGCTGGCGGGTGGCCTGGTTCCATTACTGGATAGCGGGATCTGTGGCATCCAGTAGCTCCATGAGAAGAGGCAGTCCCAAATCGGGAAAATCCAAGCAGCTGTCTTCGTTAGTTTGATGGCTAGCAGCTTAGCTAGCTAGCTAAGGTTTAGCGGCCCTGTCAAGCATGCTTTAAACTGTCTTCCTGGACAAGAAATAGCGGTCCTAGCTCTTAAATGCTAACCGCGTCGCGGAATCCGTGCAAAAACAAGTGCTGTATTTATAATCTAACAGATTGGCTACTTTTAGTCAAAAACAACAAACCGAGTAGCCAAATGTTTCCAGCATTCAGCTGCGCACTCTGATTCAGTGTTGCTTGCTTCTAAGCATAGAAGGATTTGAACTTGTCTGGTTCGCGTCACTGAGAAAGCTTGCGGCTAGGCTCCCCTTTGTAATCTGTGATAGTTTGCAAGCCCTGCCACATGACGCCCTGCCGGCGTAATAGGATTCGATCTTAGTCCTGTGTTGACGTTTTTACTGTATGATGGTTCGTCGGAGGTCGTTGCGGGATTTGTTACAAGCGGCCGAATTCGTGTCCCGCTCTTTGAAAGTGGCAGCTCTAGCCTTTAGCTCAATGCGGACTTTGCCTGTAATCCATGGCTTCTGGTTGGGATATGTACATACGATCACTGTGGGGACGTCGTCGTCAATGCACTTATTAATGAAGCCGGTGACTGATGTGGTAAACTCCTCCAATGTTATCGGATGAATCCCAGAACATATTCCAGTCTGTGCTAGAGAAACAGTCCTGTAGCTTAGTATCCACTTCATCGGAACACCTCCGTATTGAGCTGGTACTTCCTGTTTTTGAGTTTTTGCTTGTAAGCAGGAATCAGGAGGATAGAGTTATGGTCAGATTTGCCAAATGGAGGGCAAGGGAGCGCTTTGTATGTGTGGAGTAAAGGTGATCTAGAGTTGCACAGGTGACATGCTTGTAAAAATGAGGTAAGACGGATTTCAGTTTCCCTGCATTAAAATCACCGGCCACTAGGAGTGCTGCCTCAGGATGTGCATTTTCTTGTTTGCGTGGAATATGGAACCAAATACTACACTTTTTACTACTTTTAATACACATACTGTGAATTTGTCAATACTTTTGGTTCCCTAAAAGGGGGGAACTATGTACAAAAAGTGCTGTAATTTCGAAACGGGTCACCCGACATGGATGACAATACTCTCAAATTAAAGCTGACAGTCTGCACTTTAACCTTTTTTTTATTTTGTTGATTTTGTACCTTTATTTAACCAGGTAAGCCAGTTGAGAACAAGTTCTTATTTACAACTGCGACCTGGCCAATTTAAAAACAACAACACAGAGTTACATATGGGGTAAACGAAACAAACAGTCAAAAAAACAGGCTATTTACACGAGGACACTACAGAACACACGACCGCACTGCTACGCCATCTTGGAAACACCTCATAGTCATTGTATTGTTTCAAATCCAAAGTGCTGGAGTACAGAGTCAAAACAACAACAAAAATGGTCACTGTCTCACTATCCTCTGTTCTCTCCCTCCCTCCCTGTCTAGTTCTTCTTGTCAGATGGTAAGTTCTTTCTGCATGTGGTGCTGTAGCCTGTAGCAATCACCAGTCTCATCAGTAGATAAATAGCAGAGATGTAATTGTCGCGATCTTATGTTCTAATGCATTTTTTAACTCTTATCAATGTTTTAAAGCAGTCTAATTCAGTGTTTGTGTGTGTGTGTATTGTTGAATGTTATACAACGGGTGGTTCTGATTTTGAATGCTGATTGGTTAAAACCGCATTCCAGCCGGTGTCTGTTCCAAAAGTTACCACCGGCTAAATCTATGACGTTAAAATGCTTATTTACTCTGTTCCATCTGACTGCACAATCCACAGTCTCATCAGCCCAGCCAGGCAATTTATAAACTTGATCTTCACTATAAAAAGCATCTAGACATTCTCACATTTCTTTTAGACAAACATTTAGTTTTCAACAGCGGAGATTTGTATAAACCTTGCTCTCTGTCTCTCCGACATTTGCAACATTGTTTCAATATTCAAATTCGATTTCCAGCTGTAATGAATGTTTCGGGAGCCGGGATGAGACAGACAGACAGGCAGGCAAAGTTTCTCAGCCAGTCGAAATCATGAATCAGCTGGAATGATTTTTATGGATACTGCGCATTTGGAAAGTATTCAGACCCCTTCCCTTTTTCCACATTTTGTTACGTAACAGCCTTATACTAAAATTGATTAAATAAATACAAATCCTCATCAATCTACACACAATACCCCATAATGACAAAGCGAAAAAAGTTTTTTTTTGTAATTACAAAATGAAAGTACCTTATTTACATAAGTATTCAGACCCTTTGCTATGAGACTCGAAATTGAGCTCAGGTGCATCCTGTTTCCATTGATCATCCTTGAGATGTTTCTACAACTTGATTGGAGTCCACCTGTGGTAAATTCAATTGATTGGACATGATTTGGAAAGGCCCACACCTGTCTATATAAGGTCCCACAGTTGACAATGTATGTCAGAGCAAAAACCAAGCCATGAGGTCGAAGAAATTGTCCGTAGAGCTCCGAGACAGGATTGTGTCGAGGCACAGATCTGGGGAAGGGTACCAAAACATTTCTGCAGCATTGAAGGTCCCCAAGAACACAGTGGCCTCCATCATTCTTAAATGGAAGAAGTTTGGAACCACCAAGACTCTTCCTAGAGCTGGCCACCCGGCCAAACTGAACAATCAGGGGTGAAGAGCCTTGGTCAGGGAGGAGACCAAGACAGAGTTCCTATGTGGAGATGGAGAACCTTCCAGAAGGACAACAATCTCAGCAGCACTCCACCAATCAGGCCTTTATGGTAGAGTGGCCAGACGGAAGCCACTCCTCAGTAAAAGGCACATGACAGCCCGCTTGGAGTTTGCCCAAAGGCACCTAAAGGACTCAGACCATGAGAAACAAGATTCTCTGGTCTGATGAAACCAAGATTGAACTCTTTGGCCTGAATGCCAAGCGTCACGTCTGGAGGAAACCTGGTACCATCCCTATGGTGAAGCATGGTGGTGGCAGCATCATGCTGTGGGGATGTTTTTCAGCGGCAGGGACTGAGAGACTAGTCAGGATCGAGGGAAAGATGAACGGAGCAAAGAACAGAGAGATCCTTGATGAAAACCTGCTCAGGACCTCAGACTGGGGCGAAGGTTCACCTTCCAACAGGACAACAACCCTAAGCACACAGCCAAGACAACGCAGGAGAGGCTTCGGGACAAGTCTCTGAATGTCCTTGAGTGGCCCAGCCACAGCCTGGACTTGAACCCGATCGAACATCTCTGGAGAGACCTGAAAATAGCTGTGCAGCGACGCTCCCCATCCAACCTGACAGAGCTTGAGAGGATCTGCAGAGAAGAATGGGAGAAACTCCCCAAATACAGGTGTGCCAAGCATGTAGCGTCATACCCAAGAAGACTCAAGGCTGTAATCGCTGCCAAAGGTGATTCAACAAAGCACTGAGTAAAGGGTCTGAATACTTATGTAAAAATGTTTTTATTTTTATTATATACATTTGCAACCATTTCTCTAAACCTGTTTTTGCTTTGTCATTATGGGGTATTGTGTGTAGATTGAGGGGGGGACTATTCAATCCATTTTAGAATAAGGCTATAACGTAACAAAATGTGGGAAACGTCAAGGGGTCTGAATACTTTCCAAAAGCACTGTATATAGAAATATCAATTGAAAGAAGGTAAAACGAAGTGCAGCTAGTTTCTTTCCAGCTTCAGTTTGAAGTGATTGTGTTAGCTGTGTTGTTGGCTAGTTCCTCTGACGAGAGAGCACATTTTCTATGCCAGGCGAAATCGCGCCACATTAGCTCATTGTTATGGATTTATCCAAATGTCACTAGAAAACAGCTTAAACAAATGCAGCTTCTGTTGTTATTCTGGCTGCACTGTTTGACGTGACTGTAAGTTAGCCATAGTTGGCTAGCTAGCAAGCAAGGGATAAGAACGTTGCCAGCCAGTATGAAAATGGAACATTTAGAACGAACGACTGGGTCGCGTCCATAGATACAGAACAAAAAGACTGAACGACTGGGTCGCGTCCATAGATACAGAACAAAAAGACTGAACGACTGGGTCGCGTCAATAGATACAGAACAAAAAGACTGAACGACTGGGTCGCGTCTCTGCCGAACCAATAGAACGAACAATCAGCTGGCTTTGGTAGCAACCCTAGATTTGTGTCGGGACTATATCTTGTTGAAGGATGAAATAGTATGAATAAATTAATCCAAATAACGTTTTTAATGAAAACTTGTACATTATTATTTGAATATGATGGTAACCCGTTGTATAAATGAGATGATGCCCTCAAAGCCGGTGTTTGGAGGACTTCGACCCGTGCCAGTATATCCTCCAAACACCGGCTTCTCGGGCATTATCACTTAACTGTTTGTTCTCAGAGTTGCTGTATGAAGACTGTTTGAGATGTCCCTCCCTTGCCTGTTCAGCTCCTGTCCTGTTATTAATGTGTGGGTCTACTGCTTTGCATTGCAATGGTACAATCCATTGCTATGCAGTTGTTAACTCTTAGTCTGCAATGCTATTTCTGATTTCAAAGCGCTGCATGGTCAATCCGACGTCCTGCATTAAGGTGATACGGCCTCTGCAGAAGTCAGGACATTCATACTTCTTGCAGAGCAGAGATGTTGTGTTTATACAGGCCCTCCCGCCCCCCACCTACCGTCAACAAATCATGTCAATGCGGAGCTATACGGAGTTCCGCATTTTGCAACATTTGGAAGGCGCGCAGCGGTACGGAGCTCAGTTTGGCCTCCGCGTGCCTCCGGATTGCCTCACACCCTCCATATGGAGCCACAGACCACATTTTCAGATCAAGCATGAATTGGCTTTAAGAAATGCAGCCTGTACAATTTAGCTAGCTAGACAAACACCAACAACACAGCATCAATTGGCTTTTAGTGTGGAGCTGTGACATGTAACTATAGCTACCTCAGCCCTACTAAATATATCTGCCGGTGCTTTGTTGAGTATTTGCTGTTTCTGTGTTCTGAATCTCGTTTTTCTATGCTGTAATCTATGGTATAACATTCCATCTCATCAATGCTGGTGGAGAGGGAGAGAGAGAGACTACTTAAGATCACACAGGCCACCAGATAAGACAGGAGATTTACACCAGATAGGACAGATTGACCCTAACTCCCCGGCACATAGACTACTGCAGCGTAGATACTGGAGACTGTCTGTGATTCAGTCTGTGACTGTCTTGTCTGTTGTCTCTCCCTCAGGGTGGCACGGTGATCGGCAGTGCTCGCTGTAAGGCCTTTACCACGCGGGACGGTCGCCTGGCAGCAGCCTTTAACCTGGTGAAGAGAGGCATCACCAACCTCTGTGTGTGTGGAGGAGACGGCAGCCTCACCGGAGCCAACATCTTCAGGACTGAGTGGAGTGGACTGCTGGCTGAACTGGTACAGAAAGGTAACGCGCTCTTAAAGCAGTTACTCATTCTGTAATAAACACATTATGCTTTATACTTCCTTGGCTTTTCCCAGTCATTTCACCATATTTTTTAAAGGATATTAGGATATGGCATCCAGTATTTTTTACACTGACTACAGTGTGTTAGCTTGTCTGTGGGTTAGCTTGTCAGTGTGTTAGCTTGTCAGTGTGTTAGCTTGTCAGTGTGTTAGCTTGTCTGTGGGTTAGCTTGTCAGTGTGTTAGCTTGTCAGTGTGTTAGCTTGTCAGTGTGTTAGCTTGTCAGTGTGTTAGCTTGTCTGTGGGTTAGCTTGTCAGTGGGTTAGCTTGTCAGTGGGTTAGCTTGTCAGTGGGTTAGCTTGTCAGTGTGTTAGCTTGTCAGTGTGTTAGCTTGTCTGTGGGTTAGCTTGTCTGTGGGTTAGCTTGTCTGTGGGTTAGCTTGTCTGTGGGTTAGCTTGTCTGTGGGTTAGCTTGTCTGTGGGTTAGCTTGTCAGTGTGTTAGCTTGTCAGTGTGTTAGCTTGTCAGTGTGTTAGCTTGTCAGTGTGTTAGCTTGTCAGTGTGTTAGCTTGTCAGTGTGTTAGCTTGTCAGTGTGTTAGCTTGTCTGTGTGTTAGCTTGTCTATGTGTTAGCTTGTCAGTGTGTTAGCTTGTCTGTGTGTTACAGTTGTCTGTGTGTCCTCCAGGTCGGATCACAGACACCCTAGCGAAACAGCATAATCACCTGAACATCGTAGGGCTGGTTGGATCTATAGACAACGACTTCTGTGGGACAGACATGACGATAGGAGCTGACTCCGCCCTGCATCGCATCATGGAGATAGTGGATGCCATCACCACCACAGCACAGAGGTACACACAGCTTCGTTAGTCATTCAGCAGACGTTCTGATCCAGAGAGACTCAGTTAGTGCATTCCTTTTCAGATAGCTAGGTGGCACCACCACATGGGTCTTTCTAGAAATAATGTGGCCATGTGTAAAAAAAAGAAAGCAGCCACTTTTCGAATAATTATGTTTTTAGGCCTTGCCAATGCATGGATATTCAAATTATTATTACATTCTAAAATATGTGAGAATATGGACTTGCCTGACTAAATACATTATTTAAAACATTTTATGAGGTGAGCCATGCGATAAAAAGAAAAAAGAATAATAACATTATAAAATAAAAGTTGTACCCCTTGTAATAATACTAAACACATTTTTTTGGGACAGAATATCTAAAAAAGGTATAATCTTGGTAAATGATATCATCGGTAGGACTGGTGGAGTTATAGACAGCCGTCCCATATAGATTGCAAAATAGTTGGGAAGAGATTTTTGACGTACCGATTCCATGGCATAGTGTTTATGAACTGACACGCAAAACGACGCCGGATTCAAAACTTTGAATTGTTCAATTTAAATGATTATATAAAATTCTTGCTACCAATAGAATGTTATTTATATGGGGGATACAATCTTCCCAGCTCTGCAGATTTGGCTGTGAAGAGACAGAATCATTAGATCATTTGTTTTGGTTCTGTCCATTTGTAGCTTGTTTTTGGTCACAGGTCCAGGAATGGCTGAAGGATTGCAATATTTACCTGGAGCTAACCCTGCAGATAGCACTACTGGGTGATCTGAAAAGTCATAGTCAATCGATCAATAATAGAATAATACTTTTAGCAAAAATGTTTTATTTTTAATTCACAATCTGTAGAAGCAATGAGAATAGAAAGGTTCAGAACTTTTGTAAAACATCACAGTACGGTTGAAAAATATATGGCAAATAGAAATCCAACATGGATATGAGAGAAGAAAAAACCATATGGGGGATTGGAAGTAATGCAGACAATTACATTGATGGAAGTTACAATCTATCTGCAATATTAAAGTTGATCTACCCCCTAATAAATAAATAAATAATAATAATAACCAACCCACTTAGAAGTGTTTACTTCAGGCTGACTACTATCATCTATTGAGTTGCAACGTCCCATAAATTGAATGTCCACTTTAAATTGAATACTTAAAGTATCTACAAAATGAGTTTTGCAGCGACATAATTCAAAAGGAAGGCTACAGATTGTTTCCTTTTACTGTTTGCAAATGATTATTTTGATTCCCATGATTCAATTCACCGCGATCTAACCAAACCCAAACTACTACAATGGCGAAGCACATCATTCAGTTAGTCAATGTATCTGCTATCATTTCTTATAACCGACAATAACTTTTGAACATCAGATCGGCATTTACTTAACTAAATTCCGGCTTCAATTTACAGTTACTTGATAATAAGACAGATGATCGTGGATTTGCTACCAACGGGACTCTCGTAACTGCAATATTCTCTGTTTTCTGAAACATGGCCTTCGGAGAAGATACCCCCCATGGCTATCCAACACAATGGATTTTCCATTCACCAAGTGGACAAAACAGTGGAGTCAGGGAAATAGAGAGGGGGAGGGGTTTGCCTCTTCATCAACGACAAATGGTGTTCTGACTCGAGTGCAGTGGATGTCTCTACCCATTGTTCACCCGTCTTGGAATACCTGATGGTCAAATGCTGACCCTTCTACCTCCCGGGGAGTTTTCAGCTGTTATCGTGACTGTTGTATACATTCCACCTCAGGACAAGAAATATAACAAGCTGGTGAACTATATGAGGCTCTAAACAAGCAGGAAATGTTGTTGACGGCAATTTTAATTCCGCATCATTAAGACACGTTGTGCCCAACTTCCATCAACACTTCTCCCTCGCCACTAGGGGCGATGAACTCATAGACCACTGTTACTCTACCCACAAGCAAGCATACAAGACCCTCCCTCGTCCTCCATTCGGCAGATCAGATCATGACTCCATACTCCTGCTTCCTGTTTACGAGCAGACGCTCAAACAGGAAGTACCTGTGACTCGCTCTGTTGAGAAATGGTCTCCAGAATCGGAGGTTATGCTACAGGACTGCTCTGCTAGCTCTGACTGGAATATGTTCCGAGACTCCCCCAACAACATCGACGCGCTAACCACCTCCGTCACAAGCTTCATTAGGAAATGCAGCGTTGACGATGTTCCCACAGTAATGGTTTGCTGCTTCCCCAATCAAAGCTAAAGGACAGGGCTACCGCACAAAGACAACCCTGAGATTATGGCTGAGGACAGGAACAAGTGCAAGAAGTCAAATTACGACCACTACAGACTCATCAAACGAGCAAAAGAACAATATAGGAATAAGGTGGAATCATATTACACAGCTCTGACGCAGCATGTGGCAGTCAATTACAGATTACAAAGGAAGACCCAGCTGTGATCTGCCCAACGATGCCTATCTACCAGACGAACTCGATGCATTTTATGCACGCTTCGACAATAACAACCCCGTACCGTGCGTGAGGGCCCCCACCGACCCAGAGGACTGGGTGATCTCGCTCTCAGAGGCCGGCTTGAGTAAGGTCTTTATTCAGGTGAACACTTGCAAGGCGGAGGGGCCAGACAGTATGCCTGGGTGCATTCTCAGAGCATGCGCAGAACAGCTGGCTGGCATATTGAGTTTGAGTTGAGTTTTGAGTTTGAGTTTATTTTTACAGGGACAGTGCACATTAATCAACGTTTCAGTAAAAGTGCCGGTTTTAGCCAGCCGGCTAATTTTCAACCGCAGTCCCTGGGCAGGTTATTAAAAACAATTACAATATGGACAATAACAACATAGAACAAGACATAGCATACAGACATAGCAACATAGGACAAACAAGACGTAGCATACAGACCGAGCAACATAGAACAAAAAGCAGCAAGACAAAATTCATAAAAGCAACAAAATGTTTCCACACCTCACAAGTTACAGACAACAGACATGGAAAGCGGCAACACACAGCTAGGGACCATGTTCACAAATCTGATTGACCTTTAGCCATGTCTTCAAGCATTTTGTGAAAGTGTGATATGTGGTGCAGTTGTGTGTGTCTGATGGCAGTGTATTCCAGACATGGGAAGCTCTCACAGAAAAAGCAGATTTACTAAAGGTGCTTTTCCTTAGGGGAACTACACAGTCACCTCTCATGGCAGACCTTGTGGATCTGCTGCCATATGTTTGGTTTTTCTGTTTAACAAAAATACTGAGTGGAGGGGGAGCCAAGCCATTTAGGATCTTGAATACAAGACATGCATCGGTGTATTGCACAAGATTTTCCCAACTCAGGAGCTCATGCTTTCTAAGGATGTGACAGTGATGATGGCTATTGGGCTTCCTATCAAGCACTTTGAGAGCCTGTTTGTAGACAGACTGAATAGGTCTTACTGTTGTACAGCAAGCTTGGGCCCAACTAGTCAAGCAGTATGTTAAGTGGGGGAGTATCATAGATTTGAAGTACAGTTTTGCTACCTCTGTAGTCAAACAATTTCGTATAAATCGGAAATCGTATTCACGGTTATTTTTCAACCTCTCCTTGTCCCAGTCTGTAGTCCCCACATGTCTTAAGGTGACCACCATCATTCCTGTTCCAGAACTCTAATGCTTCATGCCACAATGACTACTGCCCCAACAGATCCATAGACGACGCAATCTCAATTGCACTTCACATGGCCCTCACTCATCTAGATAAGAGGAATACCGATGTGAGAATGCTGTTCATTGACTACAGTTCAGCATTCAAGCTTAGGACCCTGGGACTGAACACCTCCCTCTGCAACTGGATCCTGGACTTCCTGACGGGCCTTCCCCAGGTGGTGAGAGTAGGCAACATCATACCTGCCACGCTGACCCTAAACACGGGGGCCCCTCAGGGGTGTGTGCTTCAGTGGAGGCTGGTGGAAGGAGCAATAGGAGGGGCTCATTGTAATGGCTGGAATGTAATAAATGGATCGAAGTCAAACGTGGTTTCTGTATGTTTGATACCGTTTCATTGGTTCCATTCCAGCCATTACAATGAGCTCCTCCTCCTATAGCCCCTCCCACCAGCCTCCTCTGGTGTGCTTGGTCCCCTCCCGTACTCCCTGTTCACACACGACACCAACACCATCATCAAGTTCACTGACGACATGACGGTGGTAGGGCTGATCACCGACGGCAATGAGTCCGACTACATGGAGGAGGTCAGAGACTTAGCAGTGTGGGGCCGAGCACGCCCCCGTCCACATCAAAGGGGCTGCAGTGAGGCAGGTCGGAGCTTCAAGTTCCTCGGTGTCCAAATCACTAAGGACTTCAAATGGTCCAAACACACACACGCACAGTAGTGAAGAATGCGTGACAGCGCCTCTTCCCCCTCAGGAGGTGTAAAATGTTTGGCATCCTCATAAAGTTCTACAGCTGCACCATTGAGAGCATCTTTACTTGCTGCATCCCTGCTTGGTATGGCAACAGCACCGCCTTCAATCGCATGGCGCTACAGAGGGTGGTGCGGACAACCCAGTACATCACTGGGGCCGAGCTCCCTGCCATCAAGGACCTCTATATCAGGCGGTGTGACAGGAAGGTCGGGAAAATCGTTCAAGACTCCAGCCATCCAAGCCATAGACTGTTCTCTCTGCTTCCGCACGGCAAGAGGTACCGGAGCATCAAGTCTGACACCAACAGGGTCCTGAACAGCTTCTATGGTCCTCTGTAGCTCTGACACCAATAGGGTCCTGAACAGCTTCTCTGGTCCTCTGTAGCTCAGCTGGTAGAGCACGGCGCTTGTAACACCAGGGTAATGGGTTCGATCCCCGGGACCACCCATACGTAAAAATGTATGCGCACATGACTGTAAGTCGCTTCGGATAAAAGCGTCTGCTAAATGGCATTATTATTATTATTATTATTATATCCCCAAGCAATAACACTGCTAAATAGTTAACAAAATGGCTACACGGATGATCTTGTTTTTTTATTTTTGCACTGTCTCTATGCAGGGCCCTACACACTCACACACACACTCACACACACTGACACTCCAACACACACACGCGCACACACACACACTCCATTTGCTCACACACACATTTATACTGACTCTACACACACTCACATACTATCATCATATACGCTGCTGCTACTCTGTTTATCTTATATCCTGATGCCTAGACACCTTACCCCTATACATATCTACCTCCATCACTCCAGTATCCCTGTCACCTTACCCCTATACATATCTACCTCCATCACTCCAGTATCCCTGTCCCCTTACCCCTATACATATCCACCTCCATCACTCCAGTATCCCTGTCCCCTTACCCCTATACATATCTACCTCCATCACTCCAGTATCCCTGTCCCCTTACCCCTATACATATCTACCTCCATCACTCCAGTATCCCTGCACATTGTTAATATGGTACTGGAACTGACCCTGTATATAGTCCCCTTACCCCTATACATATCTACCTCCATCACTCCAGTATCCCTGCACATTGTTAATATGGTACTGGAACTGACCCTGTATATAGTCCCCTTACCCCTATACATATCTACCTCCATCACTCCAGTATCCCTGCACATTGTTAATATGGTACTGGAACTGACCCTGTATATAGTCCCCTTACCCCTATACATATCTACCTCCATCACTCCAGTATCCCTGTCCCCTTACCCCTATACATATCTACCTCCATCACTCCAGTATCCCTGCACATTGTTAATATGGTACTGGAACTGACCCCGTATATAGTCCCCTGACCCCTATACATATCTACCTCCATCACTCCAGTATCCCTGTCCCCTTACCCCTATACATATCTACCTCCATCACTCCAGTATCCCTGTCCCCTTACCCCTATACATATCTACCTCCATCACTCCAGTATCCCTGTCCCCTTACCCCTATACATATCTACCTCCATCACTCCAGTGTCGCTGTCCCCTTACCCCTATACATATCTACCTCCATCACTCCAGTATCGCTGTCCCCTTACCCCTATACATATCTACCTCCATCACTCCAGTATCCCTGTCCCCTTACCCCTATACATATCTACCTCCATCACTCCAGTATCCCTGCACATTGTTAATATGGTATTGAACTGACCCTGTATATAGTCACCTGACCCCTATACATATCCACCTCCATCACTCCAGTATCCCTGCACATTGTTAATATGGTACTGGAACTGACCCTGTACAGGTATGTATGACTGAGTATGTGTATGACTGTGTATGTCAGTATACAGTGCATTCGGAAAGTATTCAGACCCCTTTACTTTTTCCACATTTTGTTACGTTGCAGTCTTATTCTAAAATGGATTAAATTGTTATTTTTTCCTCATCAATCTACACACAATACAGTATGTACATGTAGGTAGGGGTAAAAGTGACTAGTCTATCAGGATAGATAATAAACAGAGTAGCAGCAGTGTTGGTAGTTGAGGTAATATGTACATGTAGGTAGGGGTAAAAGTGACTAGTCAATCAGGATAGATAATAAACAGAGTAGCAGCAGTGTGTGTGAGAAGCGTAAGTTCAGTTCTTAAGTTCTATGACAACATTAATGTGGTTTGTACTATAATGCTTTTTAAATCAGTTCTGATTATGAAGTTTTTTTTTTACAGCCACCAGCGTACATTTGTCCTGGAAGTCATGGGGCGCCACTGTGGGTAAGTTAAGTTCCGCTACGTTAATGTTGTGGTAACTTCTCTAAAACAGGCTATTCCATTGCATTAACGTTCTCTCTCTCTGCAGGTATCTAGCGTTGGTGTCAGCGCTGGCTTCCGGAGCAGACTGGCTCTTCATCCCAGAGGCTCCACCATTAGAGGGCTGGGAGGACCACATGTGTGCCCGTCTGGAGCATGTGAGACTGGGGCTGGGAATAGTTCGATGTCCTGTCCTGTCCTGTTCTATCCTGTTCTGTCCTGTCCTGTTCTGTCCTGTCCTGTCCTGTTTTGTTCTGTCCTGTCCTGTTTTGTCCTGTCCTGTTCTATCCTGTTCTGTTCTATCCTGTCCTGTCCTGTCCTGTTCTATCCTGTTCTGTTCTATACTGAACAAAAATATAAACGCAACATGCAACAATTTCTAAGATAGTACGGAGTTACATATTCATATAAGGAAATCAGTCAATTGAAATAAATAAATTAGGCCCTAATCTATGGATTTCACATGACTGGGCAGGGGCGCAGCCATTGGTGGGCCTGGGAGGACTAGGTCCACCCACTTGGGAGCCAGGCCCAACCAATCAGAATGAGTTTTTCCCCCACAAAAGGTCTATATTACAGACAGAAATACTCCTTAATATAGATTTTAGAGGTACCTTTTATTGTCCCCAGCACAAGACCTGTGTAATGATCAGCTTCTTGATATGCCACACCTGCCAGGTGGATGGATTATCTTGGCAAAGGAGAAACGCTCACTAACAGGGATGTAAACAAATGTGGCCCAACATTTGCGAGAAATGAGCTTTTGTGCGTCTGGAAAATGTCTGGGATTTTCTTTTTCAGATGATAGTAATAATATAATAACATGCCATTTAGCAGACGCTTTTATCCAAAGCCACTTACAGTCATGTGTGCATACATTTGTTTTACGTATGGGTGGTCCCGGGGATCGAACCCACTACCCTGGCGTTACAAGCGCCATGCTCTACCAATTGAGCTACAGAGGACCGTGAAACATGGGACCAACACTTTATGTCAGGGCTGCCCAGCCCTCTTCCTAGAGATCTACCGTCCTGTAGGTTTTCAGTCCAACCCTAATTTAGCATATCTGATTCAGCTAGTTAAGGTCTTGTTGAGCAGCTAATAAGTAGAATCAGGTGTGTTAAATTAGGGTTGGACTGGAAACCCACAGGACAGTAGATCTCCAGGAAGTGGAATGGGCAGCCAGGTTTACGTCAATCAAATTTCAATCAAATGTATTTATAAAGCCCTTTTTACATCAGCAGATGTCACAAAGTGCTATACAGAAACCCAGCCTAAAACCCCAAACAGCAAGCAATGCAGATGTAGAAGCACGGTGGCTAGGAAAAACACTGTGGCCCCGTCCGACGATACCCCCGGATAGGGCCAACCAGGCAGGATATACCCCCACCTATGTTTCCAAAGCACATCCCCCACACCACTAGATGGATATCAACAGACCACCAACTTCCTACCCTGAGATAAGGCTGAGTATAGCCCACAGAGACCTCCTTCACCACACAAGCCCGAGGGGGCACAAGACCGGACAGGAAGATCACGTCAGTGATTCAACCCTCTCAAGTCGAGTGTAGCGCAAAAAACCCTGGCACGACGTGACAGACCCCTCCTAGAGACGGCATGGAAAGCACCAGTAAGCCAGTGACTCAGCCCCCGTGATTGGGTCAGAGGCAGAGAATCCCAGTGGAGAGAGGGGAGCCGGCCAGGCAGAGACAGCAAGGGCGGTTCGTCGC
This sequence comes from Coregonus lavaretus, assembly GCF_964263955.1. Lineage (NCBI taxonomy): Eukaryota > Metazoa > Chordata > Actinopteri > Salmoniformes > Salmonidae > Coregonus > Coregonus lavaretus. The sequence continues at coordinate 325,488 of NW_028164878.1, forward strand.
TCCAGTGCCTTGCCGTTCACCTTCGCACCCCTGGGCCAGACTACACTCAATCATAGGACCTACTGAAGAGATGAGTCTTCAGTAAAGACTTAAAGGTCGAGACCGAATCTGCGTCTCTCACATGGATAGGCAGACCATTCCATAAAAATGGAGCTCTATAGGAGAAAGCCCTGCCTCCAGCTGTTTGCTTAGAAATTCTAGGGACAATAAGGAGGCCTCGTCTTGTGACCGTAGCGTACGTGTAGGTATGTACGGCAGGACCAAATCAGAGAGATAGGTAGGAGCAAGTTGCAATGTTACAAAGATGGAAAAAAGCTGCCCTTGAAATATTCTTGATATGTTCGTCAAAAGAGCGATCAGGATCCAGAGTAACGCCGAGGTCCTTCACAGTTTTATTTGAGACAACCATCAACATTAATTGTTAGATAAAACAGCAGATCTCTTTGTTTCTTGGGACCTAGAACTAGCATCTCTGTTTTGTCTGAGTTTAAAAGTAAAACATTTGCCGCCATCCACTTCCTTTATGTCTGAAACACAGGCTTCCAGGGTGGGCCATTTTGGGGATTCACCATTTCATCAAAATGTACAGCTGTGTGTCGTCCGCATAGCTGTGGAAGTTGACATTGTGTTTCCGAATGACATCACCAAAAGGTACAATATGTAGTGAAAACAATAGTGGTCCTAAAACGGAACCTTAAGGAACACCGGAACTAACAATTGATTTGTCAGAAGACGAACCATCCACAAAGACTGATTCATTCCCCTTTGGGTTTTCCTATTTTGTTGCATTACAACCTGTATTTGAAATGGATTTTAATGTAATTTCATGTAATCGACATACACAAAATAGTCCAAATTGGTGAAGTGAAATGAAAAAAATAACTTTAAAAAAAATATATATATATATAATGGAAAAGTGGTGGGTGCATATGAATTCACCCCCTTTGCTATGAAGCCCCTAAATAAGATCTGGTGCAACCAATTACCTTCAGAAGTCACATAATTAGTTAAATAAAGTCCACCTGTGTGCAATCTAAGTGTCACATGATCTCAGTATACATACACCTGTTCTGAAAGGCCCCAGAGTCTCACGGACCAGGCAAGGAGGGCATTAATCAGAGAGGCAACAAGGAGACCAAAGATAACCCTGAAGGAGCTGCAATGTTCCACAGCGGAGATTGGAGTATCTGTCCATAGGACCACTTTAAGCCGTACACTCCACAGAGCTGGGCTTTACGGAAGAGTGGCCAGAAAAAAGCCATTGCTTAAAGATAAAATAAGCAAACACATTTGGTGTGGGAGACTGCCAAAAGGCATGTGGGAGATCAAGGAAAACGCTATGTCTGGCGCAAACCCAACACCTCTCATCACCCCGAGAACATCATCCCCACAATTAAGCATGGTGGTGGCAGCATCATGCTGTGGGGATGTTTTTCATCGGCAGGGACTGGGAAACTGGTCAGAATTGAAGGAATGATAGATGGTGCTAAATACAGGGAAATTCTTGAGGGAAACATGTTTCAGTCTTCCAGAGATTTGAGACTGGGACGGAGGTTCACCTTCCAGCAGGACAGTGACCCTAAGCATACTGCTAATGCAACACTCAAGTGGTTTAAGGGGAAACATTGAAATGTATTTGAATGGCCTAGTCAAAGCCCAGACCTCAATCCAATTGAGAATCTGTGGTATGACTTAAAGATTGCTTTACACCAGCGGAACCCATCCAACTTGAAGGAGCTGGAGCAGTTTTGCCTTGAAGAATGGGCAAAAATCCCAGTGGCTAGATGTGCCAAGCTTATAGAGACATACCCCAAAAGACTTGCAGCTGTAATTGCTGCAAAAGGTGGCTCTACAAAGTATTGACTTTGGGGGGGTGAATAGTTAGTTTTTTATTTATTTTACATCTTCAAAGTGGTAGGCATGTCGTGTAAATCAAATGATACAAACCCCCAAAAATCAATTTTAACTCCAGGTTGTAAGGCAACAAAATAGAACAAATGCCAAGGGGGGTGAATACTTTCGCAAGCCACTGTATCTTTCTGACAGATACAATCTAAACCAGGCAAGAACTTGCCCGTGTAGACCAATTAGGGTTTCCAATCTCTCCAAAAGAATGTGGTGATTGATGGTGTCAAAAGCAGCGCTAAGGGGCCTCCCGAGTGGCGCAGCGGTCTAAGGCCTTGGTTCGATCCCGGGCTGTGTCGCAGCCGGCCGCCACCGGGAGACCCATGAGGCGGCGTACAATTGGCCCAGCATCGTCCGGGTTAGGGGAGGGTGTGGTTGCCCGGGATGTCCTTGTCCCATCTCGCTCTAGTGACTCCTTGTGGCGGGCCGGGCGCATGCACGCAGACTTCGGTCGCCAGCTGTACAGTGTTTCCTCTGACACATTGGTGCGGCTGACTTCCTGGTTAAGTGATCAGTGTGTCAAGAATCAGTGTGGCTTGGCAGGGTTGTGTTTCGGAGGATGCACGGCTCTTGACCTTCGCTTCTCCCGAGTCCGTACGGGAGTTGCAGCGATGGGACAAGACTGTAACTACCAATTGGAAATCACGAAATTGGGGAGAAAAAGGGGTAAAAAGTACCACAAAGCAGCACTAAGGTCGAGGATGAGGACAGATGCAGAGCCTTGGTCTGACACCATTAAAGGGTAATTTACCATCTTCACAGTCTCAGAACATGTTGAGCTTATATTCTATCCTCTTCTGTTCTACATTTGGAAAGTATTCAGACCCCTTGACTTTTTCCACATTTTGTTACGTTACAGGCTTATTCTAAAATTGATTAAATAAATAAAAAAATGAAGTGAAAACAGGTTTTTTGACATTTTTGCTAATTTATTAAAAATAACAAAAATAGAAATACCTTATTTACGTAAGTGTTCAGACCCTTTGCTATGAGACTCGAAATTGAGCTCAGGTGCAACCTGTTTCCATTGATCATCTTTGAGATGTTTCTACAACTTGATTGGAGTCAACCTGTGGTAAATTCAATTAATTGGACATGTTTTTGAAAGGCACACACTTGTCTGTATTAGGTCCCAGTGTTGACAGTGCATGTCAGTGCAAAAACCAAGCCCTGAGGTCGAAGGAATTGTCCATAGAGCTCCGAGACAGGATTGTGTCGAGGCACAGCATTGAAGGTCCCCAAGAACACAGTGGACTCCATCATTCTTAAATGGAAGAAGTTTGGAACTACCAAGACTCTTCCTAGAGCTGGCCGCCCGGCCAAACTGAGTAATCGGGGGAGAAGGGCCTTGGTCAGGGAGGTGACCAAGAACCCGATGGTCACTCTGACAGAGCTCCAGAGTTCCTCTGTGGAGATGGGAGAACCTTCCAGAAGGACAACGATCTCTGCAGCGCTCCACCAATCAGGCCTTTATGGTAGAGTGGCCAGACGGAAGCCACTCCTCAGTAAAAGGCACATGACAGCCCGCTTGGAGTTTGCCAAAAGGCACCTAAAGGACTGACAGACCATGATAAACAAGATTCTCTGATCTGATGAAACCAAGGTTGAACTCTTTGGCCTGAATGCCAATCGTCATGTCTGGAGGAAACCTGGCACCATCCCTACGGTGAAGCATGGTGGTGGTAGCATCCTGCTGTGGGGATGTTTTTCAGCGGCAGGGACTGGGAGACTAGTCAGGATCGAGGGAAAGATGAACGGAGCAAAGTACAGAGAGATCCTTGATGAAAACCTACTCACCTTCCAACAGGACAACGACCCTAAGCACACAGCCAAGACCACGCAGGAGTGGCTTTGGGACAAGTCTCTGAATGTCCTTGAGTGGCCCAGCCAGAGCCCGGACTTGAACCCGATCGAATATCTCTGGAGAGACCTGAAAATAGCTGTGCAGCGACGCTCCCCATCCAACCTGACAGAGCTTGAGAGGATCTGCAGAGAAGAATGGGAGAAACTCCCCACATACAGGTGTGCCAAGCTTGTAGCGTCATACCCAAGAAGACTCGCTGCTGTAATTGCTGCCAAAGGTGCATCAACAAAGTACTGAGTAAAGGGTCTGAATACTTATGTAAATGTGATATTTCCGTTTTTTATTTGTAATACATTTCCTTTTATTTAATTTTTTACTGTTTTTGCTTTGTCATTATGGGGCATTGCGTGTAGATTAATGAGGAAAAAAACAATTTAATCAATTTTAGAATAAGGCTGTAACGTAACAAAATGTGGGAAAAGCACATTTACATTCATGTCATTTAGCAGACGCTCTTATCCAGAGCGACTTACAGTTAGTGAATACATATTTTTTTATTTTTTTTATACTGGCCCCCCGTGGGAATCGAACCCACAACCCTGGTGTTGCAAACGCTATGCTCTATCAACTGAGCTACATCCCTGCCGGCCATTCCCTCCCCTACCCTGGACGACGCTGGGCCAATTGTGCGCCGCCCATGGGTCTCCCGGTCGCGGCCGGCTGCGACAGAGCCTGGATTCGAACCAGGATCTCTAGTGGCACAGTTAGCACTGCGATGCAGTGCCTTAGACCACTGCATCGCAGTATAGAACTGTATATTATGTTCTATATTCTGTTCTATATTCTGTTCTGTTCTATATTCTGTTCTATATTGTGTACTATATTCTGTTCTATATTCTGTTCTGTTCTATATTATGTTCTATGTTCTGTTCTATATTCTATATTCTGTTCTGTTCTATATTCTGTTCTGTTCTATGTTCTGTTCTATATTCTATATTGTGTTCTGTTCTATATTCTGTTCTGTTCTATGTTCTGTTCTATATTCTATATTGTGTTCTATGTTCTGTTCTATATTCTATATTGTGTTCTATGTTCTGTTCTATATTCTATATTGTGTTCTATATTCTGTTCTGTTCTATATTGTGTTCTGTTCTATATTGTGTTCTATGTTCTGTTCTATATTCTGTTCTATTCTATATTCTGTTCTGTTCTATATTCTGTTCTGTTCTATATTCTGTTCTATATTCTGTTCTATTCTAGGTTCTGTTCTATGTTCTGTTATATGCTATACGAGCCAAATACACTGAAAGACACTGGTGTAGTGTGTGTGTGTGTGTGTGTGCATAGTGTAATTAATACATTAGTATGATGTGTGTGTGTGTGTGTGTGCATAGTGTCATTAATACATTAGTATGATGTGTGTGTGTGTGCATAGTGTCATTAATACATTAGTATGATGTGTGTGTGTGTGTGCATAGTGTCATTAATACATTAGTATGATGTGTGTGTGGGATGTGTGTGTGTGTGTGCAGAGTCGCAGTAAGGGCTCCAGGCTGAACATTGTGATCATCGCTGAAGGGGCCATCAACAGAGCTGGTGAACCCATATCTTCAAGCTACGTCAAGGATGTGCGTATTTTAACCAGCTCATTCTATGTTCCTCTGTCTTTATATGAAACCCTGATAAACTGCATCAATGTTAATCACAGTGTGGGACTATGAATATGAATGGGTCCCAAATGTCACCCTGTTCCCTTTGTAGTGCACTATATAGGGAACAGGGTGCCATTCTCTGGTCTAAAGTAGTGCACTATATAGGGAATAGGGTGCCATTTGGGATGCACCCATGACTGTATAAACATCTGTGTTCCCTTTGCTGACTGCTCCTCTCTCCATGTCGCCATGTCAATTCCCTGGCTGGCTGTCTGACTGCTCCTCTCTCCATGTCTATTCCCTACTGACTGGCTGGCTGACTGTCTCTGTCTATTCCCTACTGGCTGACTGGCTGACTGTCTCTCTGTCTATTCCCTGACTGACTGGCTGACTGTCTCTGTCTATTCCCTACTGGCTGACTGGCTGACTGTCTCTGTCTATTCCCTACTGGCTGACTGGCTGACTGTCTCTCTGTCTATTCCCTGACTGACTGGCTGACTGTCTCTGTCTATTCCCTACTGGCTGACTGGCTGACTGTCTCTGTCTATTCCCTACTGGCTGACTGGCTGACTGTCTCTGTCTATTCCCTACTGGCTGACTGGCTGACTGTCTCTGTCTATTCCCTACTGTCTGACTGGCTGACTGTCTCTGTCTATTCCCTACTGGCTGACTGTCTCTGTCTATTCCCTACTGGCTGACTGGCTGACTGTCTCTGTCTATTCCCTACTGGCTGACTGGCTGACTGTCTCTGTCTATTCCCTACTGTCTGACTGGCTGACTGTCTCTGTCTATTCCCTACTGGCTGACTGTCTCTCTGTCTATTCCCTGACTGACTGGCTGACTGTCTCTGTCTATTCCCTACTGGCTGACTGGCTGACTGTCTCTGTCTATTCCCTACTGGCTGACTGTCTCTGTCTATTCCCTACTGGCTGACTGGCTGACTGTCTCTGTCTATTCCCTACTGGCTGACTGGCTGACTGTCTCTGTCTATTCCCTGACTGGCTGGCTGACTGTCTCTGTCTATTCCCTACTGTCTGACTGGCTGACTGTCTCTGTCTATTCCCTACTGTCTGACTGTCTCTCTGTCTTATGTCTCCATCTGTAGCTGGTGGTGAAGAGGCTGGGTTATGACACCCGGGTCACTGTCCTAGGTCATGTACAGAGAGGGGGGACACCCTCGGCCTTCGACAGGGTGCTGGTGAGTTACAGGACATGATTTGGCTCCTTAACGCTTCATACACCTGTCTAACACTCCCTAGACTTCACTTCTGGATCAAATCAAATATTATTTGTCACATTCACGTGTTTAGCAGATTATATAGCGGGTGTAGCGAAATGCTTGTGCTTCTAGCTCCGACAGTGCAGTAATATCTAACAAGTAAGATCTAACAATTTCACAACATATACCCAATACACACAAAACTATTAAGGAATGGAATTTAAGAATATATACATATATGGACGAGCAATGACAGAGCGGCATGGACTAAGATACAGTAGAATATTATAGAATAGAATGCAGTATATACATATGAGATGAGGAATGCAAGATATGTAAACATTATTAAAGTGACTAGTGTTCCATTTCTTAAAGTGGCCAGTGATTTCAATAGACAGCAGCAGCCTCTAATGTGCTAGTGATGGCTATTTAACAGTCTGATGGCCTTGAGATAGAAGCTGTTTTTCATTCTCTTAGTCCCAGATTTGATGCACCTGTACTGACCTCGCCTTCTGGATGATAGCGGGGTGGACAGGCAGTGGCTCGGGTGGTTGATGTCCTTGATGATATTTTTGGCCTTCCTGTGACATCGGGTTTTATAGGTGTCCTGGAGGGCTGGTAGTTTGCCCCCGGTGATGCGTTGGGCAGACCGCACCACCCTCTGGAGAGCCCTGCGGTTGCGGGCGGTGCAGTTGCCGTACCAGGCGGCGATACAGCCCAATAGGATGCTCTCAACTGTGCATCTGTAAAAGTTTGAGGGTTTTAGGTGCCAAGCTGAATTTCTTCAGCCTCCTGAGGTTGAAGAGGTGCTGTTGCGCCTTCTTCACCACACTGTCTGCGTGGGTGGACCATTTCAGTTTGTCAGTGATTTGTATGCCAAGGAACTTGGCTGTAAACCCTGCCACATACGTCTCGTGTCTGAGCCGTTGAATTGCGACTCCACTTTGTCTTTGTACTGATGTTTTGCCAGTTTAAATGCCTTGCGGAGTGAGTAGCTACACTGTTTGTATTCTGCCATATTCCCAGTCAACTTGCAATGGTTAAAAACGGTGGTTCGCGCTTTCAGTTTTGCGCAAATGCTGCCATCTATCCACGGTTTCTGGTTAGGGTAGGTTTTAATAGTCACAGTGGGCACAACATCACCTATACACTTCCTGATAAACTCAGTCACCGTTTCAGTGTATACGTCTAAATTATTTCGCAAGCTACCCGGAACATATCCCAGTCCACGTGATCAAAACAATCTTGAAGCGTGGATTCCGATTGGTCAGACCAGCGTTGAATAGTCCTTAGCACGGGTACTTCCTGTTTGAGTTTCTGCCTATAGGAAGGGAGGAGCAAAATGGAGTTGTGGTCAGATTTGTGAAAAGGAGGGCGGGGGAGGGCCTTATAACCATCCCGGAAGTTCGAATAGCAATGGTAGAGGATTTTAGCAGCCCGTGTACAACAGTCGATATGTTGATAGAACTTCGGCAGCCTAGTGCTCAAATTTGCTTTGTTAAAATCCCCGGCTACAATAAATGCAGCCTCAGGATATGTGGTTTCCAGTTTGCATAAGGTCCAGTGAAGTTCTTTGAGGGCCGTCGTGGTATCGGCTTGAGGGGGGATATACACGGCCGTGACTATAACCAAAGATAATTATCTTGGGAGATAATACGGTCGGCATTTGATTGTGAGGTATTCTAGGTCGGGTGAACAGGTGGACTTGAGTTCCTGTATGTTACTACAATTACACCATGAGTCGTTAATCATGAAACACACACCTCCGCCCTTCTGCTTCCCGGAGAGATATTTATTCCTGTCTGTGCGATGAACTGAGAACCACTCTGGCTGGACCGATTTCGACAGAATATCCCAGGAGAGCCATGTTTCCGTGAAACAAAGTATGTTACAGGCCTTGATGTCTCTCTGGAAAGAAATCCTTGCCCGGAGCTCGTCAACCTTGTTATCCAAAGACTGAACGTTAGCGAGTAGTATACTTGGAAGCGGTGGGTGGTGTGCGCGCCTCCTAAGTCGAACCAGCAGGCCGCTCCGAGTGCCTCTCCTCCGCCGGCGATGTTTTGGGTCAGCCGCTGGAATCAGTTCAGTTGCCCTGGGGAGAGCAAACAAAGGATCTGCTTTGGGAAAGTCGTATTCCTGGTCGTAATGCTGGTGAGTTACCGCCGCTCTGATATCCAATAGTTTTCCCCGGCTGTATGTAATGATACAAAACACTTTCTGAGCTAATAATGTAAAATATAATACATAAAAAAAACAAAATACCGCAAAGTTTCCTAAGAGCTAGTTGCGAGGCCGCCATCTTCGCCGGTGCCAGGATGGTAGACTTCATATTGGAGTAGGGTGGTGTTTGGTTCATATTGGAGTAGGGTGGTGTTTGCCAGAGGGTGCCATAGTGAATGCAGGGTGGGACTGTGCCAGCTTGTGGACTGGTGCGCCACTACGTAATAAATATACTGAAAAAATAATAATAATACATGTTTTTATTTGTTATTTTATTTGTTATCATTTAAGGCTCTAGATTGCAGGCAACCGCAGTTACAGGTGTTCAAAAGTCCAAAGGCCTACGGGCCTCCCCTGTGCCCTGTACTCACCAGCACCTCCTGGTTGTTATTCCACAGAGCAGTAAGATCGGAGTGGAGGCAGTAGTCGCTCTGTTAGAGGCCACTCCAGAGACCCCAGCCTGTGTCATCGGCCTGTCAGGAAACCAGGCTATCCGCCTGCCTCTTATGGAGGGTGTACAGATGGTGAGGTAACTTCCTGTTCCAGAACTGACAAACCACTAAGAAAATTATCCTGACAATAAACAGTCCTGAATGTGTTCTGTCTGTAAATCTAATCCCTTTCACAGTTCCTCTCTCAAACTCTGCAACAGAGCAATACAGTTTGAGGGAGGTTGTGAGAGGGATTTGCACAAATGGAATTCTGATGATGGTATGATTATATGATGTGTGTCTTGCCTGTAGACTAAAGAGGTTCAGAAGGCCATGAATGAAAAGAGGTTTGATGAAGCCATCCAACTGAGAGGAAGGTTAGAGATGTCAAATATCTTATGAATATGATATACACCAGTCAAATGTTTGGACACACCTACTCATTCCAGGGCTTTTCTTTATTTTTACTATTGTTTTACATTGTAGAATAATAGTGAAGACATCAAAACTATGAAATAACACATGGAATCATGTAGTAACCAAAAAAGTATTAAACAAATCAAAATATACAGTGAGGGGAAAAAAGTATTTGATCCCCTGCTGATTTTGTACGTTTGCCCACTGACAAAGACATGATCAGTCTATAATTTTAATGGTAGGTTTATTTGAACAGTGAGAGACAGAATAACAACAACAACAATCCAGAGAAACGCATGTCAAAAATGTTAGAAATTGATTTGCATTTTAATGAGGGAAGTAAGTATTTGACCCCTCTGCAAAACATGACTTAGTACTTGGTGGCAAAACCCTTGTTGGCAATCACAGAGGTCAGACGTTTCTTGTAGTTGCCCACCAGGTTTGCACGCATCTCAGGAGGGATTTTGTCCCACTCCTCTTTGCAGATCTTCTCCAAGTCATTAAGGTTTGGAGGCTGACGTTTGGCAACTCGAACCTTCAGCTCCCTCCACAGATTTTCTATGGGATTAAGGTCTGGAGACTGGCTAGGCCACTCCAGGACCTTAATGTGCTTCTTCTTGATCCACTCCTTTGTTGCCTTGGCTGTGTGTTTTGGGTCATTATCATGCTGGAATACCCATCCACAACCCATTTTCAATGCCCTGGCTGAGGGAAGGAGGTTCTCACCCAAGATTTGACGGAACATGGCCCCGTCCATCGTCCTTTTGATGCGGTGAAGTTGTCCTGTCCCCTTAGCAGAAAAACACCCCCAAAGCATAATGTTTCCAACTCCATGTTTGACGGTGGGGATGGTGTTCTTGGGGTCATAGGCAGCATTCCTCCTCCTCCCAACACGGCGAGTTGAGTTGATGCCAAAGAGCTCCATTTTGGTCTCAACTGACCACAACACTTTCACCCAGTTCTCCTCTGAATCATTCAGATGTTCATTGGCAAACTTCAGACGGGCATGTATATGTGCTTTCTTGCGCAGGGGGACCTTGCGGGCGCTGCAGGATTTCAGTCCTTCACGGTGTAGTGTGTTACCAATTGTTTTCTTGGTGACTATGGTCCCAGCTGCCTTGAGATCATTGACAAGATCCTCTCGTGTAGTTCTGGGCTGATTCCTCACCGTTCTCATGATCATTGCATCTCCACGAGGTGAGATCTTGCATGGAGCCCCAGGCCGAGGGAGATTGACAGTTCTTTTGTGTTTCTCCCATTTGCGAATAATCGCACCAACTGTTGTCACCTTCTCACCAAGCTGCTTGGCGATAGTCTTGTAGCCCATTCCAGCCTTGTGTAGGTCTACAATCTTGTCCCTGACATCCTTGGAGAGCTCTTTGTCTTGGCCATGGTGAAGAGTTTGGAATCTGATTGATTGATTGCTTCTGTGGACAGGTGTCTTTTATACAGGTAACAAGCTGAGATTAGGAGCACTCCCTTTAAGAGTGTGCTCCTAATCTCAGCTCGTTACCTGTATAAAAGACACCTGGGAGCCAGAAATCTATCTGATTTAGAGGGGGTCAAATACTTATTTCCCTCATTAAAATGCAAATCAATTTATAACATTTTTGACATGTGTTTTTCTGGATATTTTTGTTGTTATTCTGTCTCTCACTGTTCAAATAAACCTCCTTCCCTCAGCCAGGGCATTGAAAATAGGTCAATGAATGCTTTTCCAACAGTCTTGAAGGAGTTCCCACATATGCTGAGCACTTGTTGGCTGCTTTTCCTTCACTCTGCGGTCCAACTTATCCCAAAACATCTCAATTGGTTTGAGGTCGGGGGATTGTGGAGGTCAGGTCATCTGATGCAGCACTCCATCACTCTCCTTCTTGGTAAAAAAGCCCTTACACAGCCTGGAGGTGTGTTGGGTCATTGTCCTGTTGATAAACGAATGATAGTCCCACTAAGTCCAAACCAGATGTGATGGCGTATCGCTGCAGAATGCTGTGGTAGCCACGCTGGTTAAGTGTGCCTTGAATTCTAAATAAATCACAGACAGTGTCACCAGCAAAGCACCCCCACAACATAACACCTCCTCCTCCATGCTTCACGGTGGGAACTACACATGCGGAGATCATCCGTTCACCCACACCGCGTCTCACAAAGACACAGCGTTTGGAACCAAAAATCTCAAATTTGGACTCCAGACCAAGGGACACATTTCCACCAGTCTAATGTCCATTGCTCGTGTTTCTTGGCCCAAGCAGGTCTCTTCTTATTATTGGTTTCCTTTAGTAGTGGTTTCTTTGCAGCAATTCGACCATGAAGGCCTGATTCTCACACAGTCCCCTCTGAACAGTTGATGTTGAGATGTGTCTGTGACTTGAACTCTGTGAAGCATTTATTTGGGCTGCAATTTCTGAGGCTGGTAACTCTAATGAACTTATCCTCTGCAGCAGAGGTAACTCTGGGTCTTCCATTCCTGTGGCGGTCCTCATGAGAGCCAGTTTCATCATAGCGCTTGATGGTTTTTGCGACTGCACTTGAAGAAACTTTCAAAGTTCATGAAATGTTCCGTATTGACTGACCTTCATGTCTTAAAGTGATGATGGACTATTGTTTCTCTTTGCTTATTTGAGCTGTTCTTGCCATAATATGGACTTGGTCTTTTACCAAATAGGGCTATCTTCTGTATACCCCCCACCTTGTCACAACACAACTGATTAGCTCAAACGCATTAAGAAGGAAAGAAATTCCAAAAATTAACTTTTAAAAGACACACCTGTTAATTGAAATGCATTCCAGGTTACTACCTCATGAAGCTGGTTGAGAGAATGCCAAGCGTGCGCAAAGCTGTCATCAAGGCAAAGTGTGGCTATTTGAGGAATCTCAAATATAAAATATATTTTGATTTGTTTAACACTGTTTTGGTTACTACATGATTCCATGTGTTATTTCATAGTTTTGATGTCTTCACTATTATTCTACAATGTAAAAAATAGTAAAAATAAAGAAAAACCCTTGAATGAGTAGGTGTGTCCAAACTTTTGACTGGTACTGTGTGTGTGTGTGTGTGTGTGTGTGTGTGTGTATATATATATATATATATATATATATATATATATATATATATATATATATATATATATATATATATATATATATATATATATATATATATATATATATACACACAACCGTTCAAAAGTTTGAGGTCACTTAGAAATGTCCTTGTTTTCGAAAGAAAAGCCATTTTTTTGTCCATTAAAATAACATCAAATTGATCAGAAATACAGTGTAGACATTGTTAATGTTGTAAATGGCTATTGTAGCTGGAAATCTGTCTCAAGAAGGCCAGTTTTATTGCTTCTTTAATCAGTACAACAGTTTTCTTTCGAAAACAAGGACATTTCTCTAAGTGACCCCAAACCTTTGAACGGTAGTGTGTGTATGTATGTATATGTGTATGTATGTGTATATACATACATACATACATACATACATACATACATACATTCATTCATTCATTCATTCATTCATTCATTCATTCATTCATTCATTCATTCATTCATTCATTCATTCATTCATTCATTCATTCATTCATTCATTCATTCATTCATTCATTCATTCAGTGGGGAGAACAGGTATTTGATACACTGACGATTTTGCAGGTTTTCCTACTTACAAAGCATGTAGAGGTCTGTAATTTTTATCATAGGTACACTTCAACTGTGAGAGACGGAATCAAAAACAAATATCCAGAAAATCACATTGTATGATTTATAAGTAATTAATTTGCATTTTATTGCATGACATAAGTATTTGATACATCAGAAAAGCAGAACTTAATATTTGGTACAGAAACCTTTGTTTGCAATTACAGAGATCATGCGTTTCCTGTAGGTCTTGACGAGGTCTGCACACACTGCAGCAGGGATTTTGGCCCACTCCTCCATACAGACCTTCTCCAAATCCTTCAGGTTTCGGAGCTGTCGCTGGGCAATACGGACTTTCAGCTCCCTCCAAAGATTTTCTATTGGGTTCAGGTCTGGAGACTGGCTAGGCCACTCCAGGACCTTGAGATACTTCTTACGGAGCCACTCCTTAGTTGCCCTAGCTGTGTGTTTCGGGTCGTTGTCATGCTGGAAGGCCCAGCCACGACCCATCTTCAATGCTCTTACTGAGGGAAGGAGGTTGTTGGCCAAGATCTCGCAATACATGGCCCCATCCATCCTCCCCTCAATACGGTGCAGTCGTCCTGTCCCCTTTGCAGAAAAGCATCCCTAAAGAAGGATGTTTCCACCTCCATGCTTCACGGTTGGGATGGTGTTCTTGCGGTTGTACTCATCCTTCTTCTTCCTCCAAACACGACGAGTGGAGTTTAGACCAAAAAGCTCTATTTTTGTCTCATCAGACCACATGACCTTCTCTCATTCCTCCTCTGGATCATCCAGATGGTCATTGGCAAACTTCAGACGGGCCTGGACATGCGCTGGCTTGAGCAGGGGGACCTTGCGTGCGCTGCAGGATTTTAATCCATGACGGCGTAGTGTGTTACTAATGGTTTTCTTTGAGACTGTGGTCCCAGCTCTCTTCAGGTCATTGACCAGGTCCTGCCGTGTAGTTCTGGGCTGATCCCTCACCTTCCTCATGATCATTGATGCCCCACGAGGTGAGATCTTGCATGGAGCCCTAGACCGAGTGTGATTGACCGTCATCTTGAACTTCTTCAATTTTCTAATAATTGCGCCAACAGTTGTTTCCTTCTCACCAAGCTGCTTGCCTATTGTCCTGTAGCCCATCCCAGCCTTGTGCAGGTCTACAATTTTATCCCTGATGTCCTTACACAGCTCTCTGATCTTGGCCATTGTGGAGAGGTTGGAGTCTGTTTGATTGAGTGTGTGGACAGGTGTCTTTTATACAGGTAACGAGTTCAAACAGGTGCAGTTAATACAGGTAATGAGTGGAGAACAGGAGGGCTTCTTAAAGAAAAACGAACAGGTCTGTGAGAGCCGGAATTCTTACTGGTTGGTAGGTGATCAAATACTTATGTCATGCAATAAAATGCAAATTATTTACTTAAAAATCATACAATGTGATTTTCTGGATTTTTGTTTTAGATTCCGTCTACAGACCTCTACATGCTTTGTAAGTAGGAAAACCTGCAAAATCGGCAGTGTATCAAATACTTGTTCTCCCCACTGTATATATATACTCAGCAAAAAAAGAAACGTCCTCTCACTGTCAACCGCGTTTATTTTCAGCAAACTTAACATGTGTAAATATTTGTATGAACATAACAAGATTCAACAACTGAGACATAAACTGAACAAGTTCCACAGACATGTGACTAACAGAAATGGAATAATGTGTCCCTGAACAAAGGGGGGGTCAAAATCAAAAGTAACAGTCAGTATCTGGTGTGGCCACCAGCTGCATTAAGTACTGCAGTGCATCTCCTCCTCATGGACTGCACCTGATTTGCCAGTTCTTGCTGTGAGATGTTACCCCACTCTTCCACCAAGGCACCTGCAAGTTCCTGGACATTTCTGGGGGGAATGGCCCTAGCCCTCACCCTCCGCTACAACAGGTCCCAGACGTGCTCAATGGGATTGAGATCCGGGCTCTTCGCTGGCCATGGCAGAACACTGACATTCCTGTCTTGCAGGAAATCACGCACAGAACGAGCAGTATGGTTGGTGGCATTGTCATGCTGGAGGGTCATGTCAGGATGAGCCTGCAGGAAGGGTACCACATGAGGGAGGAGGATGTCTTCCCTGTAATGCACAGCGTTGAGATTGCCTGCAATGACAACAAACTCAGACCAATGATGCTGTGACACACCGCCCCAGACCATGACAGAGTACAGGCCTCGGTGTAGCGCTCATTCCTTCGACGATAAACGCGAATCCGACCATCACCCCTGGTGAGACAAAACCGCGACCCGAGTGGCGCAGTGGTCTAAGGCACTGTATCGCAGTGCTAGCTGTGCCACTAGAGATCCTGGTTCGAATCCAGGCTCTGTTGTAGCCGGCTGCGACCGGGAGACCCATGGGGCGCCGCACAATTGGCCCAGCGTCGTCCAGGGTAGGGGAGGGAATGGCCGGCAGGGATGTAGCTCAGTTGGTAGAGCATGGCATTTGCAACGCCAGGGTTGTGGGTTCGATTCCCACGGGGGGCCATTATGAAAAACAAAAAATAATAATAATGAATGCACTAACTAACTGTAAGTCGCTCTGGATAAGAGCGTCTGCTAAATGACTAAAATGTAAATGTAAGAGCACTTTTTGCCAGTCCTGTCTGGACCAGCGACGGTGGGTTTGTGCCCATAGGCAACGTTGTTGCCGGTGATGTCTGGTGAGGGCCTGCCTTACAACAGGCCTACAAGGCCTCAGTCCAGCCTCTCTCAGCCTATTGCGGACAGTCTGAGCACTGATGGAGGGATTTTGCGTTCCTGGTGTAACTCAGGCAGTTGTTGTTGCCATCCTGTACCTGTCCCACAGGTGTGATGTTCGGATGTACCGATCCTGTGCAGGTGTTGTTACACGTGGTCTGCCACTGCGAGGACGATCAGCTGTCCGTCCTGTCTCCCTGTAGCGCTGTCTTAGGCGTCTCACAGTACAGACATTGCAATTTATTGCCCCGGCCACATCTGCAGTCCTCACGCCTCCTTGCAGCATGCCTAAGGCACGTTCACGCAGATGAGCAGGGACCCTGGGCATCTTTCTTTTGGTGTTTTTCAGAGTCAGTAGAAAGGCCTCTTTAGTGTCCTAAGTTTTCATAACTGTGACCTTAATTGCCTACCGTCTGTAAGCTGTTAGTGTCTTAACGACCGTTCCACAGGTGCATGTACATTAATTGTTTATGGTTCATTGAACAAGCATGGGAAACAGTGTTTAAACCCTTTACAATGAAGATCTGTGAAGTTATTTGGATTTTTATGAATCATCTTTGAAAGACAGGGTCCTGAAAAAGGGACGTTTCTTTTTGCTGAGTTTATATATATATATATATATATATATATATATATATATATATATATATATATATATAATGAAGTATGTATGTAAATATAATATAATGAACATTTTTATATATGTTTTCTGATTAATATATTTTCATTGTTAGGAGCTTTGAGAACAACTGGAACATGTACAGACTGCTTGCCTTCCAGAAGCCTGCCGTTACCAAGGTAACACTGCCTTAAAATAAACTGAGACACATGACTCCCATGACATGGCTGGCTGTAGACTCCTCCCATCTCTCTTCAGAGAGACATGACTCCCATGACATGGCTGGCTGTAGACTCCTCCCATCTCTCTTCAGAGAGACATGACTCCCATGACATGGCTGGCTGTAGACTCCTCCCATCTCTCTTCAGAGAGACATGACTCCCATGACATGGCTGGCTGTAGACTCCTCCCATCTCTCTTCAGAGAGACATGACTCCCCATGACATGGCTGGCTGTAGACTCCTCCCATCTCTCTTCAGAGAGACATGACTCCCATGGCTGGCTGTAGACTCCTCCCATCTCTCTTCAGAGAGACATGACTCCCATGACATGGCTGGCTGTAGACTCCTCCCATCTCTCTTCAGAGAGACATGACTCCCATGGCTGGCTGTAGACTCCTCCCATCTCTCTTCAGAGAGACATGACTCCCATGACATGGCTGGCTGTAGACTCCTCCCATCTCTCTTCAGAGAGACATGACTCCCATGACATGGCTGGCTGTAGACTCCTCCCATCTCTCTTCAGAGAGACATGACTCCCATGACATGGCTGGCTGTAGACTCCTCCCATCTCTCTTCAGAGAGACATGACTCCCATGACATGGCTGGCTGTAGACTCCTCCCATCTCTCTTCAGAGAGACATGACTCCCCATGACATGGCTGGCTGTAGACTCCTCCCGTCTCTCTTCAGAGAGACATGACTCCCGTGACATGGCTGGCTGTAGACTCCTCCCATCTCTCTTCAGAGAGACATGACTCCCCATGACATGGCTGGCTGTAGACTCCTCCAGTCTCTCTTCAGAGAGACATGACTCCCCATGACATGGCTGGCTGTAGACTCCTCCCGTCTCTCTTCAGAGAGACATGACTCCCGTGACATGGCTGGCTGTAGACTCCTCCCATCTCTCTTCAGAGAGACATGACTCCCCATGACATGGCTGGCTGTAGACTCCTCCCGTCTCTCTTCAGAGAGACATGACTCCCCATGACATGGCTGGCTGTAGACTCCTCCCATCTCTCTTCAGAGAGACATGACTCCCCATGACATGGCTGGCTGTAGACTCCTCCAGTCTCTCTTCAGAGAGACATGACTCCCGTGACATGGCTGGCTGTAGACTCCTCCCATCTCTCTTCAGAGAGACATGACTCCCATGGCTGGCTGTAGACTCCTCCCATCTCTCTTCAGAGAGACATGACTCCCATGGCTGGCTGTAGACTCCTCCCATCTCTCTTCAGAGAGACATGACTCCCGTGACATGGCTGGCTGTAGACTCCTCCAGTCTCTCTTCAGAGAGACATGACTCCC
This sequence comes from Coregonus lavaretus, assembly GCF_964263955.1. NCBI lineage: Eukaryota > Metazoa > Chordata > Actinopteri > Salmoniformes > Salmonidae > Coregonus > Coregonus lavaretus. Next base: position 343,659 of record NW_028164878.1, read on the forward strand.
ATGGCTGGCTGTAGACTCCTCCCATCTCTCTTCAGAGAGACATGACTCCCATGGCTGGCTGTAGACTCCTCCCATCTCTCTTCAGAGAGACATGACTCCCATGGCTGGCTGTAGACTCCTCCCAACTCTCTTCAGAGAGACATGACTCCCATGACATGGCTGGCTGTAGACTCCTCCCATCTCTCTTCAGAGAGACATGACTCCCATGGCTGGCTGTAGACTCCTCCCATCTCTCTTCAGAGAGACATGACTCCCATGACATGGCTGGCTGTAGACTCCTCCCATCTCTCTTCAGAGAGACATGACTCCCATGACATGGCTGGCTGTAGACTCCTCCCATCTCTCTTCAGAGAGACATGACTCCCCATGACATGGCTGGCTGTAGACTCCTCCCATCTCTCTTCAGAGAGACATGACTCCCATGACATGGCTGGCTGTAGACTCCTCCCATCTCTCTTCAGAGAGACATGACTCCCATGGCTGGCTGTAGACTCCTCCCATCTCTCTTCAGAGAGACATGACTCCCATGGCTGGCTGTAGACTCCTCCCATCTCTCTTCAGAGAGACATGACTCCCGTGACATGGCTGGCTGTAGACTCCTCCCATCTCTCTTCAGAGAGACATGACTCCCATGGCTGGCTGTAGACTCCTCCCATCTCTCTTCAGAGAGACATGACTCCCATGACATGGCTGGCTGTAGACTCCTCCCATCTCTCTTCAGAGAGACATGACTCCCATGACATGACTGGCTGTAGACTCCTCCCATCTCTCTTCAGAGAGACATGACTCCCCATGACATGGCTGGCTGTAGACTCCTCCCATCTCTCTTCAGAGAGACATGACTCCCCATGACATGGCTGGCTGTAGACTCCTCCCATCTCTCTTCAGAGAGACATGACTCCCCATGACATGGCTGGCTGTAGACTCCTCCCATCTCTCTTCAGAGAGACATGACTCCCCATGACATGGCTGGCTGTAGACTCCTCCCGTCTCTCTTCAGAGAGACATGACTCCCATGACATGGCTGGCTGTAGACTCCTCCCATCTCTCTTCAGAGAGACATGACTCCCCATGACATGGCTGGCTGTAGACTCCTCCCATCTCTCTTCAGAGCGACCACACGCTAGCGGTGCTGAATGTGGGTGCTCCAGCAGCAGGGATGAATGCAGCGGTCCGGTCGGCTGTCAGAGTTGCGCTGGCCTACGGTCACAAGGTCTACTCTGTCAACGACGGCTTCGAGGGGCTGGCCAATGGAGCGGTGAGGATATATTCTCCTTAAGATACAACACTAATGGATGAAGAGAGAGAGAGTAGATTGATTCAGCAGTATTATCCCAGTTTATTCTCTTAATGTAACATGATATAATAATCCATGTGGTGATAATCCATGTGGTGATAATCCATGTGGTGATAATCCATGTGGTGATAATCCATGTGGTGATAATCCATGTGGTGATTTGTATTTATTAAGGATCCTCTAGTCTTCCTGGGGTCCAGCAACATCAAAGCAGTTATATACAGTAAAAAATATTACATGACATTTCATAACCCTTTTCAGAATACATGTAGTGTGTTCCCTCAGACCACTACTCTACTATCACATATCTACAATACAACACCCATGTGTACAGTGGCTTGCGAAAGTATTCACCCTCCTTGGCATTTTTCCTATTTTGTTGCCTTACAACCTGAAAAAAAAAAAATATATATATATACTGCTCAAAAAAATAAAGGGAACACTAAAATAACACATCCTAGATCTGAATGAATGAAATAATCTTATTAAATACTATTTTCTTTACATAGTTGAATGTGCTGACAACAAAATCACACAAAAATGATCAATGGAAATCAAATGTATCAACCCATGGAGGTCTGGATTTGGAGTCACCCTCAAAATTAAAGTGGAAAACCACACTACAGGCTGATCCAACTTTGATGTAATGTCCTTAAAACAAGTCAAAATGAGGCTCAGTAGTGTGTGTGGCCTCCACGTGCCTGTATGACCTCCCTACAACGCCTGGGCATGCTCCTGATGAGGTGGCGGATGGTCTCCTGAGGGATCTCCTCCCAGACCTGGACTAAAGCATCCGCCAACTCCTGGACAGTCTGTGGTGCAACGTGGCGTTGGTGGATGGAGCGAGACATGATGTCCCAGATGTGCTCAATTGGATTCAGGTCTGGTGAACGGGCGGGCCAGTCCATAGCATTAATGCCTTCCTCTTGAAGGAACTGCTGACACACTCCAGCCACATGAGGTCTAGCATTGTCTTGCATTAGGAGGAACCCAGGGCCAACCGCACCAGCATATGGTCTCACAAGGGGTCTGAGGATCTCATCTCGGTACCTAATGGCAGTCAGGCTACCTCTGGCGAGCACATGGAGGGCTGTGCGGCCCCCCAAAGAAATGCCACCCCACACCATGACTGACCCACCGCCAAACCGGTCATGCTGGAGGATGGTGCAGGCAGCAGAACGTTCTCCACGGCGTCTCCAGACTCTGTCACGTCTGTCACATGTGCTCAGTGTGAACATGCTTTCATCTGTGAAGAGCACAGGGCGCCAGTGGCAAATTTGCCAATCTTGGTGTTCTCTGGCAAATGCCAAACGTCCTGCACGGTGTTGGGCTGTAAGCACAACCCCCACCTGTGGACGTCGGGCCCTCATACCACCCTCATGGAGTCTGTTTCTGACTGTTTGAGCAGACACATGCACATTTGTGGCCTGCTGGAGGTCATTTGCAGGGCTCTGGCAGTGCTCCTCCTTGCACAAAGGCGGAGGTAGCAGTCCTGCTGCTGGGTTGTTGCCCTCCTACGGCCTCCTCCACGTCTCCTGATGTACTGGCCTGTCTCCTGGTAGCGCTTCCATGCTCTGGACACTACGCTGACAGACACAGCAAACCTTCTTGCCACAGCTCGCATTGATGTGCCATCCTGGATGAGCTGCACTACCTGAGCCACTTGTGTGGGTTGTAGACTCCGTCTCATGCTACCACTAGAGTGAAAGCACCGCCAGCATTCAAAAGTGACCAAAACATCAGCCAGGAAACATAGGAACTGAGAAGTGGTCTGTGGTCACCACCTGCAAAACCAGTCCTTTATTGGGGGTGTCTTGCTAATTGCCTATAATTTCCACCTGTTGTCTATTCCATTTGCACAACAGCATGTGAAATTTATTGTCAATCAGTGTTGCTTCCTAAGTGGACAGTTTGATTTCACAGAAGTGTGATTGACTTGGAGTTACATTGTGTTGTTTAAGTGTTCCCTTTATTTCTTTGAGCAGTGTATTTAAAAAAAAAATGTGTGAAACAAACAAGAAATTAGACAAAATAACAGAGAACTTGAGCGTGCATAACTATTCACCCCCGCAAAGTCAATACTTTGTAGAGTCACCTTTTGCAGCAATTACAGCTGCAAGTCTCTTGGGGTATGTCTCTATAAGCTTGGCACATCTAGCCACTGGCAAAACTGCTCCAGCTCCTTCAAGTTGGATGGGTTCCGCTGGTGTACAGCAATCTTTAAGTCATACCACAGATTCTCAATTGGATTGAGGTCTGGGCTTTGACTAGGTCATTCCAAGACATTTAAATGTTTCCCCTTAAACCGCTTGAGTGTTGCTTTAGGGTAATTGTCCTGCTGGAAGGTGAAACTCCGTCCCAGTCTCAAATCTCTAGGAGACTGAAACAGGTTTCCCTCTAGAATTCCCCTGTATTTAGCGCCATCCATCATTCCTTCAATTCTGACCAGTTTCCCAGTCCCTGCCGATGAAAAACATCCCCACAGCATGATGCTGCCACCACCATGCTTTACTGTGGGGATGGAGTGATGAGAGGTGTTGGGTTTGCGCCAGACATAGCGTTTTCCTTGATGGCCAAAAAGCTCAATTTTAGTCTCATCTGACCAGAGTACCTTCTTCCATATGTTTGGGAAGTCTCCCACATGGCTTTTGGCGAACACCAAACGTGTTTGCTTATTTTTTCTGGCCACTCTTCCGTAAAGCCCAGCTCTGTGGATTGTACGGCATAAAGTGGTCCTATGGACAGATACTCTAATCTCCGCTGTGGAGCTTTGCAGCTCCTTCAGGGTTATCTTTGGTATCTTTGATTAATGCCCTCCTTGCCTGGTCTGTGAGTTTTGGTGGGCGGCCCACTCTTGGCAGGTTTGTTGTGGTGCCATATTCTTTCCATTTTCTCTTTGTAGGACTGTGTCCCTCCTGTAGACTTTTGACTTGGGGTTTGAAGAGACCTCTGGTGGCATGTCTTGTGGGGTATGCATGGGTGTCCGAGCTGTGCGCCAGTCGTTCAAACAGACAGTTCGGTTCATTCAGCTTGTCAACACTTCTTACAAAAACGAGTAATGATGAAGTCAATCTCTCCTCCACTTTGAGCCATGAGAGATTGACATGCATGTCATTAATATTAGCTCTCCATGTACATTTAAGGGCCAGCCGTGCTGCCCTGTTCTGAGCCAATTGTAATTTTCCTAAGTCCTTTTTTGTGGCACCTGACCACAAGACTGAACAGTAGTCCAGGTGTGACAAAACTAGGGCCTGTAGGACCTGCCTTGTTGATAGTGCTGTTAAGAAGGTAGAGGAGCGCTTTATTATGGACAGACTTCTCCCCATCTTAGCTACTGTTGTATCAATATGTTTTGACTATGACAGTTTACAATCCAGGGTTACTCCAAGCAATTTAGTCACATCAACATGGTCAATTTACACATTATTTATTACAAGATTTAGTTGAGGTTTAGTGAATGATTTGTCCCAAATACAATGCTTCTATAAGTGTGCTCAAAGTCTGTTGTCAATTTGTTTACTGTAAAATAGCATTGTATCTGGTCAAACAATTTTTTCCCCAATAGTTTACTAAGGGTTGGTAACAGGCTGATTGGTCGGCTATTTGAGCCAGTAAAGGGGGCTTTACTATTCTTAGGTAGGGGAATGACTTTTGCTTCCCTCCAAGCCTAGGGGCACACACTTTCTAGTAGGCTTAGATTGAAGATATGGCAAATAGGAGTGGCAATATCGTCCGCTATTATCCTCAGTAATTTTCCATCCAAGTTGTCAGACCCCGGTGGCTTGTCACTGTTGATAGACAACAATCATTTGTTCACTTCTTCCACACTCACTTTTCGGAATTCAAAATGACAATGTGATAATCCATGTGGTGATAACTGTGACAATCCTGACTGCACATTTTTCAAATTTGGACAATAAAGATATTGACTGGCGTGTGTTCTTCCTCTACCAGGTGACAGAGATGGAGTGGCACAGTGTGGCTGGATGGACTGGCCAGGGTGGATCTCTTCTGGGGACTAAAAGGTCTGTTGTTTAGAATGACGAATAGGGGGAAATCAGTTGGTAGTTTGTATTCAATGTGGTTATTGGTGTGCCCCTTTTTCAAAATAGGAAGATGTCCTCCTGAATTGTGTTTGGGAAACTGTGTATTCTCAGTCTGCCTTTGTGTTCTACAGAACCCTCCCCAGTACTTGCATGGAGAAGATAGTGGACACCATCAACAAGTTTAAAATCCAGGCTTTGCTGGTCGTTGGGGGATTTGAGGTACCAGTTACAGACCAACAGAACATTTATATTGAAATTGGTGTTAGTATTCCCTGATGGCGTACATGGCGGGCGCGCTGCATCAGATCATTGATTTTAAAAGGCCTCCCTCCTCACAATGTTGTTTAGTCACTTATTTTACATTTACATGTTAGTCATTTATCAGACGCTCTTATCCAGAGCCACTTACAGTTAGTGAGAATCGTGGGAATCGAACCCACAACCCTGGGGTTGCAAACGCCATGCTCTACCAACTGAGCTACGTCCCTGCCGGCCATTCCCTCCCATACCCTGGACGACGCTGGGCCAATTGTGCGCCGCCCCATGGGTCTTATGTTTTGTTATGTTAATTGATCTTTCTAATGTAACTATTTCATTTTAGAGTTCATGTCGTCAGCTGTTAGAAAGACTAAACAATCTGACTGTGTTGGTGTGTGGTGTCTTCCCTCGTGGTGTCTTCCCTCGTGGTGTCTTCCCTCGTGGTGTCTTCCCTCGTGGTGTCTTCCCTCGTGGTGTCTTCCCTCGTGGTGTCTTCCCTCGTGGTGTCTTCCCTCATGGTGTCTTCCCTCATGGTGTCTTCCCTCATGGTGTACTCCCTCATGGTGTACTCCCTCATGGTGTACTCCCTCATGGTGTCTTCCCTCATGGTGTGTTTTGTCTTCCCTCATGGTGTGTTTTGTCTTCCCTCATGGTGTGTTTTGTCTATAGGCATACGAGGGCGTGCTGCAGCTGTATGATGCTCGTGGTGGATTTGATGAGTTGTGTATCCCCATGGTGGTGATCCCTGCCACCATCAGTAACAACGTGCCCGGGACAGACTTCAGTCTGGGGTCAGACACGGCTGTCAATGCTGCCATGGAGGTCAGTCTGATTTGATGAAGGATAAAACACAATAAAACCCAAAGGGTCATTTTCCAGTGTGGTCGTCTCTGGCAACAAGATGGCAGGTGAATCTAGATTGACACTATAAACTCAATTTAAAACATGAGGCCGACCAGATGTCAAGACAAGGCCCCTTCCCATGAGGCCGACCAGATGTCAAGACAAGGCCCCTTCCCATCTCCAACTCTGCTCCCTCAGCAGTGCCTGTTTTAGCAGAGTAACATCACACAGAGGCCTCATAATAGTTTATATGTTAGTAAGTTAAATCACCAGTTGAAACAATAATGAAGTGGACTTCCTGTTTCGGTAAATAGCTGAGGGATGGGTCTGGAGAAATATTATAGTTTTAACCATGTTAATAGTTTTAACCATGTTAATAGTTTTAGACAATCTGGACCCTTTCTTTCTAAAACTAGCCGCCGAAATTGTCGCAACCCCTATTACTAGCCTGTTCAACCTCTCTTTCGTAACGTCTGAGATCCCCAGAGATTGGAAAGCTGCCGCGGTCATCCCCCTCTTCAAAGGGGGTGACACTCTAGATCCAAACTGTTACAGACCCATATCCATCCTGCCCTGCCTTTCAAAAGTTTTTGAAAGCCAAGTCAACAAACAGATCACCGACCATTTCGAATCCCACCGTACCTTCTCCGCTATGCAATCCGGTTTCCGAGCTGGTCATGGGTGCACTTCAGCCACGCTCAAGGTCCTAAACGATATTATAACCGCGATCGATAATAGATAGTACTGTGCAGCCGTTTTCATTGACCTGGCCAAGGCTTTCGACTCTGTCAACCACCGCATTCTTATTGGCAGACTAAATAGCCTTGGTTTCTCAAATGACTGCCTCGCCTGGTTCACCAACTACTTCTCAGATAGAGTTCAATGTGTCAAATCGGAGGGCCTGTTGTCTGGACCTATGGCAGTCTCTATGGGGGTGCCACAGGGTTCAATTCTTGGGCCGACTCTTTTCTCTGTGTATATCAATGACGTCGCTCTTGCTGCTGGTGACTCTCAGATCCACCTCTACGCAGACGACACCATTTTGTATACATCTGGCCCTTCATTGGACACTGTGTTAACAAACCTCCAAACGAGCTTCAATGCCATACAACACTCCTTCAGTAGCCTCCAACTGCTCTTAAACACTAGTAAAACTAAATGCATGCTCTTCAACCGAACGCTGCTTGCACCCGCCCACCCGACTAGAATCACTACTCTCGACGGGTCTGACCTAGAGTATGTGGACAACTACAAATATCTAGGTGTCTGGTTAGACTGTAAACTCTCCTTCCAGACTCACATTAAGAATCTCCAATCCAAAGTTAAATCTAGAATCGGTTTCCTATTTCGCAACAAAGCCTCCTTCACTCATGCTGCCAAACATGCCCTCGTAAAACTGACTATCCTACCGATCCTTGACTTCGGCGATGTCATTTACAAAATAGCCTCCAACACTCTACTCAGCAAATTGGATGTTGTCTATCACAGTGCCATCCGTTTTGTCTCCAAAGCCCCATATAATACCCACCACTGTGACCTGTACGCTCTTGTTGGCTGGTCCTCACTACATATTCGTCGCCAAACCCACTGGCTCCAGGCCATCTATAAATCACTGCTAGGCAAATCCCCGCCTTATCTTAGCTCATTGGTCACCATAGCAACACCCACCCGTAGTCTGCGCTCCAGCGGGTATATCTCACTGGTCATTCCCAAAGCCAACACCTCCTTTGGCCGCCATTCCTTCCAGTTCTCTGCTGCCAATGACTGGAACAAATTGCAAAAATCTCTGAAGCTGGAGACTCTTATCTCCCTCACTAACTTTAAGCATCAGTTGTCAGAGCAGCTTACCGATCACTGCACCTGTACACAGCCCATCTGAAATTAGCCCACCCAACTACCTCATCCCTATATTGTTATTTATTTTGCTCTTTTGCACCCCAGTATCTCTATTTGCACATCATCTCTTGCACATCTATCATTCCAGTGTTAATACTAATTGTAATTATTTTGCACTATAGCCTATTTTATTGCCTTACCTCCATAACTTGCTAAATTTGCACACTGTATATTATATGTATTTCTGTTGTATTTTTGACTTTGTTTTGTTTTACCCCATATGTAACTCTGTGTTGTTGTTTTTATCTCACTGCTTTGCTTTATCTTGGCCAGGTCGCAGTTGTAAATGAGAACTTGTTCTCAACTGGTTTACCTGGTTAAATAAAGGTGGAAAAAAAAAAAAAGAAAAAAAAAACATGTTTATAGTTTTAACCTTGTTAATAGTTTTAACCTTGTTAATAGTTTTAACCATGTTAATAGTTTTAATTGATAGTTTTAACCATGTTAGTTTTAACCATGGTAATAATTGTAACCATTTTTTAACCATGTTTATAATTGTAACCATGTTAGTTTCAACCATGTTAGTTTTAACCATGTTTATAGTTGTAACCATGTTAATAGTTTTAACCATGTTTATAGTTTTAACCATGTTAATAGTTTTAATTGATAGTTTTAACCATGTTAGTTTTAACCATGTTTATAGTTTTAACCTTGTTAATAGTTTTAACCTTGTTAATAGTTTTAACCTTGTTAATAGTTTTAACCGTGTTAATAGTTTTAACCATGTGTATAGTTGTAACCATGTTCATAGTTGTAACCATGTTCATAGTTGTAACCATGTTCATAGTTTTAACCTTGTTAATAGTTTTAACCTTGTTAATAGTTTTAAACATGTTTATAGTTGTAACCATGTTTATAGTTGTAACCATGTGAATAGTTTTAACCATGTTTATAGTTGTAACCATGTGAATAGTTTTAACCATGTGTATAGTTTTAACCATGTTTATAGTTGTAACCATGTGAATAGTTTTAACCATGTGTATAGTTTTAACCATGTGTATAGTTTTAACCATGTTTCTGATTTTATCCATGTTAATAGTTTTATCCATGTTTATGGTTTTAACCATGTGTATAGTTTTAATTGATCATTTTAACCATGTTAGTTTTAACCATGGTAATAATTTTAACCATGTTTATAGTTTTAATTGATAGTTTTAACCATGTGTATAGTTTTAACCATGTGTATAGTTTTAACCTTGTTAATAGTTTTAACCATGTGTATAGTTTTAACCTTGTTAATAGTTTTAACCTTGTTAATAGTTTTAACCATGTGTATAGTTTTAACCATGTGTATAGTTTTAACCTTGTTAATAGTTTTAACCATGTGTATAGTTTTAACCATGTTCATAGTTTTAACCATGTTAATAATTGTAACATGTTTATAGTTTTAACCATGTTTCTGGTTTTATCCATGTTAATGGTTTTATCCATGTTTATAGTTTTAACCATGTGTATAGTTTTAATTGATCGTTTTAACCATGTTAGTTTTAACCATGGTAATAATTTTAACCATGTTTATAGTTTTAATTTATAGTTTTAACCGTGTGTATAGTTTTAACCGTGTGTATAGTTTTAACCGTGTGTATAGTTTTAACCGTGTGTATAGTTTTAACCGTGTGTATAGTTTTAACCGTGTGTATAGTTTTAACCATGTTTTGAGGCTATACAGTGTTTGTTTACATTTACTTTGTTTACAAACAAAGGAGTAAAACAAACTTATATTTGGGGTTCTGATGGGGTACGACAGTTCTGATGGATGTAGAAACTGCAGATTGACCCTTTAATCTATTTTAGTTGTGTGTCTCTAACCTGCCCGTCTGTCTGTCTGTCATGTGTCTGTCTGTCTGTCTGTCTGTCTGTCTGTCTGTCTGTCTGTCTGTCTGTCTGTCTGTCATGTGTCTGTCTGTCTGTCATGTGTCTGTCTGTCTGTCATGTGTCTGTCTGTCTGTCTGTCTGTCATGTGTCTGTCTGTCATGTGTCTGTCTGTCTGTCATGTGTCTGTCTGTCATGTGTCTGTCTGTCTGTCATTCGTCTGTATGTCATGTGTCTGTCTGTCTGTCATGTGTCTGTCTGTCTGTCATGTGTCTCTGTCTGTCATGTGTCTGTCTGTCATGTGTCTGTCTGTCTGTCATTCGTCTGTCTGTCTGTCTGTCTGTCTGTCATGTGTCTGTCTGTCTGTCATGTGTCTGTCTGTCTGTCTGTCATGTGTCTGTCTGTCTGTCATGTGTCTGTGTGTCTGTCATTCGTCTGTCTGTCTGTCATGTGTCTGTCTGTCTGTCATGTCTGTGTGTCTGTCATTCGTCTGTCTGTCATGTGTCTGTCTGTCCCCTCCTCTCTTAGAGTTGCGATAAGATTAAGCAGTCAGCTACGGGGACCAAGAGGAGGGTGTTCGTAGTGGAGACTATGGGAGGGTACTGTGGTTACCTGGCAACCACCACCGGTATCGCTGTGGGAGCGGACGCTGCTTACATCTTCGAGGACCCCTTCAACCTCCAGGACCTAAAGGTGAGATCCAGGCTGCAGCTGAAATAGCACCCTATTCCCTACTCTGGTCAACAGTAGTGCACTAATAGAGTTCCATTTCAGACACTCACACAGTCTTCAATTAGACGGCTGTGCTCATTATCCCAGATAGACCACGGAGTCATTTTATATGGATATACTGGAGGCTTCCTGAACAGAGTGATAAATGATCCATGTAGTCTTAATAAATACACCTCTGGAATGACCCTGCCCTTTCAGACTAACGTGGAGCATCTCACAGAGAAGATGAAGGAAGACATCCAGAGGGGTCTCGTGCTGAGGTAAGACATCATTACATCTTTATAGAGGTAAGACAAGACATCATTACATCTTTATAGAGGTTATCAACAAGACATAATTACATCTTTATAGAGGTTATCAACAAGACATCATTACATCTTTATAGAGGTTATCAACAAGACATCATTACATCTTTATAGAGGTTATCAACAAGACATAATTACATCTTTATAGAGGTTATCAACAAGACATCATTACATCTTTATAGAGGTTATCAACAAGACATTACATCTTTATAGAGGTTATCAACAAGACATCATTACATCTTTATAGAGGTTATCAACAAGACATCATTACATCTTTATAGAGGTTATCAACAAGACATCATTACATCTTTATAGAGGTAAGACAAGACATCATTACATCTTTATAGAGGTTATCAACAAGACATAATTACATCTTTATAGAGGTTATCAACAAGACATCATTACATCTTTATAGAGGTTATCAACAAGACATCATTACATCTTTATAGAGGTTATCAACAAGACATCATTACATCTTTATAGAGGTTATCAACAAGACATCATTACATCTTTATAGAGGTTATCAACAAGACATCATTACATCTTTATAGAGGTTATCAACAAGACATCATTACATCTTTATAGAGGTTATCAACAAGACATAATTACATCTTTATAGAGGTTATCAACAAGACATCATTACATCTTTATAGAGGTTATCAACAAGACATCATTACATCTTTATAGAGGTAAGACATGACATCATTACATCTTTATAGAGGTTATCAACAAGACATCATTACATCTTTATAGAGGTAAGACATGACATCATTACATCTTTATAGAGGTTATCAACAAGGTAGGTGAAGGTAGGAAACATCTCCACCTCGCTGATCCTCAACACTGGGGCCCCACAAGGGTGCGTGCTCAGCCCCCTCCTGTACTCCCTGTTCACCCATGACTGCGTGGCCAAGCACGCCTCCAACTCAAATCATCAAGTTCGCAGATGACACAACAGTAGTAGGCTTGATTACCGACGAGACAGCTTACAGGGAGGAGGTGAGGACCCTGGCAGAGTGGTGCCAGGAAAATAACCTCTCCCTCAATGTCAGCAAAACAAAGGAGCTGATCGTTGACTTCAGGAGACAACAGAGAGAGCACGCCCCTATTCACATCGACGGGACCGCAGTGGAGAAGGTGAAAAGCTTCAAGTTCCTCGGCGTACACAGCACTGACAATCTGCGCCTCTTCAACCTCAGGAGGCTGAAGAAATTTGGGTTGGGCCCTAAGACCCTCACAAACTTTTACAGATGCACAATTGAGAGCATCCTGTCGGGCTGTATCACCGCCTGGTATGGCAACTGCACCGCCCGCAACCGCAGGGCTCTCCAGAGGGTGGTGCGGTCTGTCCAACGCATCACCGGGGGCACACTGCCTGCCCTCCAGGACACCTACAGCACCGATATCACAGGAAGGCCAAAAATATCATCAAGGACATCAACCACCCGAGCCACGGCCTGTTGACCCCGCTATCATCTAGAAGGCGAGGTCAGTACAGGTGCATCAAAGCTGGGACCGAGAGACTGAAAAACAGCTTCTATCTCAAGGCCATCAGACTGTTAAACAGCCATCACTAGCCGGCCTCCACCCGGTTACTCAACCCTGCACCTTAGCAGCTGCTGCCCTATACACATAGACATGGAATCACTGGTCACTTTAATAATGGAACACTAGTCACTTTAATAATGTTTACATACTGCTTTACTCATCTCGTATGTACAGTCGTGGTCAAAGGTTTTGAGAATGACACAAATATTAATTTTCACAAAGTCTGCTGCCGCAGTTTTTATGATTGCAATTTGCATATACTCCAGAATGTCATGAAGAGTGATCAGATGAATTGCAATTAATTGCAAAGTCCCTCTTTGCCATGAAAATGAATTTAATCCCAGAAAAACATTTCCACTGCATTTCAGCCCTGCCACAAAAGGACCAGCTGCCATCATGTCAGTGATTCTCTCGTTAACACAGGTGAGAGTGTTGACGAGAACAAGGCTGGAGATCACTCTGTCATGCTGATTGAGTTAGAATAACAGACTGGAAGCTTTAAAAGGAGGGTGGTGCTTGAAATCATTGTTCTTCCTCTGTTAACCATGGTTACCTACAAGGAAACTAGTGCCGTCATAATAATAATAATAATATGCCATTTAGCAGACGCTTTTATCCAAAGCGACTTAGTCATGCGTGCATACATTTTTGTGTATGGGTGGTCCCGGGGATCGAACCCACTATCTTGGCGTTACAAGCGCCGTGCTCTACCAGCTGAGCTACAGAGGACCACATTACTTTGCACAAAAAGGGCTTCACAGGCAAGGATATTGCAGCTAGTAAGATTGCACCTAAATCAACCATTTATCGGATCATCAAGAACTTCAAGGAGAGATGTTCAATTGTTGTGAAGATGGCTTCAGGGCGGCCAAGAAAGTCCAGCAAGCGCCAGGACCGTCTCCTAAAGTTGATTCAGCTGCGGGATCGGGGCACCACCAGTGCAGAGCTTGCTCAGGAATGGCAGCAGGCAGGTGTGAGTGCATCTGCACGCACAGTGAGGCGAAGACTTTTGGAGGATGGCCTGGTGTCAAGAAGGGCAGCGAGGAAGCCTCTTCTCTCCAGTAAAAACATCAGGGACAGACTGCTATTCTGCAAAAGGTACAGGGATTGGACTGCTGAGGACTGGGGTAAAGTCATTTTCTCTGATGAATCCCCTTTCCGATTGTTTGGGGTATCCGGAAAAAAGCTTGTCCGGAGAAGACAAGGTGAGCGCTACCATCAGTCCTGTGTCATGCCAACAGTAAAGCATCCTGAGATCATTCATGTGTGGTGTTGCTTCTCAGCCAAGGGAGTGGGCTCACTCACAATTTTGCCTAAGAACACAGCCATGAATAAAGAATGGTACCAACACATCCTCCGAGAGCAACTTCTCCCAACCATCCAAGAACAGTTTGGTGACGAACAATGCCTTTTCCAGCATGATGGAGCACCTTGCCATAAGCCAAAAGTGATAACTAAGTGGCTTGGGGAACAAAACATCGACATTTTGGGTCCATGGCCAGGAAACTCCCCAGACCTTAATCCCATTGAGAACTTGTGGTCGATCCTCAAGAGGCGGGTGGACAAACTAAAACCCACAAACTCCAAGCATTGATTATGCAAGAATGGGCTGCCATCAGTCAGGATGTGGCCCAGAAGTTAATTGACAGCATGCCAGGGCGGATTGCAAAGGCCTTGAAAAAGAAGGGTCAACACTGCAAATATTGACTCTTTGCATAAACTTAATGTAATTGTCAATAAAAGCCTTTGACACTTATGGAATGCTTGTAATTATACTTCAGTGTACCATAGTAACATCTGACAAAAATATCTAAAAACACTGAAGCAGCGAACTTTGTGAAGACCAATACTTGTGTCATTCTCAAAACTTTTGACCTCGACTGTATATACTGTATTCTATTCTACTGTATTTTAGTCAATGCCACTCTGACATTGTTCGTCCTAATATTTATATATTTCTTAATTCCATTATTTTACTTTTAGATTTGTGTGTATTGTTGTGAATTGTTAGATACTACTGCACTGTCGGAGCTAGAAGCACAAGCATTTCGCTACACCCGCAATAACATCTGCTAAATATGTGTGTGACCAATACAATTTAATTTAATTTGAGCAAGTCATCATTACATCTTTATAGAGGTTAGAAATAAGGAGTTCATTAATTATTATTTATCTCTTAATTGCCAGCCTAGCAACTCATTGAAAGCCTTATTTAGTGATATAAACAATAAATGTTTAATATACTTAATGAAACAGTAAAGACGGTGAAGTAGCGTCTCTGACAGGGAAGTAGCGTCTCTGACAGGGAAGTAGCGTCTCTGACAGGGAAGTAGAGTCTCTGACAGTGAACTAGCGTCTCTGACAGGGAAGTAGCGTCTCTGACAGGGAAGTAGCGTCTCTGACAGTGAAGTAGCGTCTCTGACAGTGAAGTAGCGTCTCTGACAGGGAAGTAGCGTCTCTGACAGGGAAGTAGCGTCTCTGACAGGGAAGTAGCGTCTCTGACAGGGAAGTAGCGTCTCTGACAGGGAAGTAGCATCTCTGACAGAGAAGTAGCGTCTCTGACAGGGAAGTAGCGTCTCTGACAGGGAAGTAGCGTCTCTGACAGTGAAGTAGCGTCTCTGACAGTGAAGTAGCGTCTCTGACAGGGAAGTAGCGTCTCTGACAGGGAAGTAGCGTCTCTGACAGGGAAGTAGCGTCTCTGACAGGGAAGTAGCGTCTCTGACAGGGAAGTAGCGTCTCTGACAGGGAAGTAGCGTCTCTGACAGGGAAGTAGCGTCTCTGACAGGGAAGTAGCGTCTCTGACAGGGAAGTAGCGTCTCTGACAGGGAAGTAGCGTCTCTGACAGGGAAGTAGCGTCTCTGACAGGGAAGTAGCGTCTCTGACAGGGAAGTAGCGTCTCTGACAGTGAAGTAGCGTCTCTGACAGTGAAGTAGCGTCTCTGACAGGGAAGTAGCGTCTCTGACAGGGAAGTAGCGTCTCTGACAGGGAAGTAGCGTCTCTGACAGGGAAGTAGCGTCACTGACAGTGAAGTAGCGTCTCTGACAGGGAAGTATCGTCTCTGACAGTGAAGTAGCGTCTCTGACAGGGAAGTAGCGTCTCTGACAGGGAAGTAGCGTCTCTGACAGGGAAGTAGCGTCTCTGACAGGGAAGTAGCGTCTCTGACAGGGAAGTAGCGACAGGGAAGTAGCGTCTCTGACAGTGAAGTAGCGTCTCTGACAGTGAAATTGCGTCTCTAACAGGGAATTAGCGTCTCTGACAGGGAAGTAGCGTCTCTGACAGGGAAGTAGCGTCTCTGACAGTGTGGAACCTCGTCAAATCGTGCCGGATAAGATCACTCCACAGCTTGAAATGTCACCAATGGCACGGTCAAATTGGTACCTTTTCTGTGGTGCAGATGGTTTGTATGTTGTCAAGCAGGGTGGTCACATGTTGTCAAGCAGGGTGGTCACATGTTGTCAAGCAGGGTGGTCACATTTGTCAAGCAGGGTGGTCACATGTTGTCAAGCAGGGTGGTCACATGTTGTCAAGCAGGGTGGTCACATGTTGTCAAGCAGGTTGGTCACTAGTTGGAGCCGATGACAGTGAAGGAAGCAATACTGCAAAGCAAGCACAGTGATGTATCTATAGGACAGTTAATATAATGAATTATAGGATCTCTCTTACATCTGTCTCTATAGGACAGTTAATATAATGAATTATAGGATCTCTCTTACATCTGTCTCTATAGGACAGTTAATATAATGAATTATAGGATCTCTCTTACATCTGTCTCTATAGGACAGTTAATATAATGAATTATAGGATCTCTCTTACATCTGTCTCTATAGGACAGTTAATATAATGAATTATAGGATCTCTCTTACATCTGTCTCTATAGGACAGTTAATATAATGAATTATAGGATCTCTCTTACATCTGTCTCTATAGGACAGTTAATATAATGAATTATAGGATCTCTCTTACATCTGTCTCTATAGGACAGTTAATATAATGAATTATAGGATCTCTATGGTTCTGTCTCTATAGGACAGTTAATATAATGAATTATAGGATCTCTCTTACATCTGTCTCTATAGGACAGTTAATATAATGAATTATAGGATCTCTCTTACATCTGTCTCTATAGGACAGTTAATATAGTGAATTATAGGATCTCTATGGTTCTGTCTCTATAGGACAGTTAATATAATGAATTATAGGATCTCTCTTACATCTGTCTCTATAGGACAGTTAATATAGTGAATTATAGGATCTCTCTTACATCTGTCTCTATAGGACAGTTAATATAATGAATTATAGGATCTCTCTTACATCTGTCTCTATAGGACAGTTAATATAATGAATTATAGGATCTCTCTTACATCTGTCTCTATAGGACAGTTAATATAGTGAATTATAGGATCTCTATGGTTCTGTCTCTATAGGACAGTTAATATAATGAATTATAGGATCTCTCTTACATCTGTCTCTATAGGACAGTTAATATAGTGAATTATAGGATCTCTCTTACATCTGTCTCTATAGGACAGTTAATATAATGAATTATAGGATCTCTCTTACATCTGTCTCTATAGGACAGTTAATATAGTGAATTATAGGATCTCTCTTACATCTGTCTCTATAGGACAGTTAATATAATGAATTATAGGATCTCTCTTACATCTGTCTCTATAGGACAGTTAATATAATGAATTATAGGATCTCTATGGTTCTGTCTCTATAGGACAGTTAATATAATGAATTATAGGATCTCTCTTACATCTGTCTCTATAGGACAGTTAATATAATGAATTATAGGATCTCTCTTACATCTGTCTCTATAGGACAGTTAATATAATGAATTATAGGATCTCTCTTACATCTGTCTCTATAGGACAGTTAATATAATGAATTATAGGATCTCTCTTACATCTGTCTCTATAGGACAGTTAATATAATGAATTATAGGATCTCTCTTACATCTGTCTCTATAGGACAGTTAATATAATGAATTATAGGACCTTTCTGGTTCTGTCTCTATAGGACAGTTAATATAATGAATTATAGGATCTCTCTTACATCTGTCTCTATAGGACAGTTAATATAGTGAATTATAGGATCTCTCTTACATCTGTCTCTATAGGACAGTTAATATAATGAATTATAGGATCTCTTACATCTGTCTCTATAGGACAGTTAATATAATGAATTATAGGATCTCTCTTACATCTGTCTCTATAGGACAGTTAATATAATGAATTATAGGATCTCTATGGTTCTGTCTCTATAGGACAGTTAATATAATGAATTATAGGATCTCTCTTACATCTGTCTCTATAGGACAGTTAATATAGTGAATTATAGGATCTCTATGGTTCTGTCTCTATAGGACAGTTAATATAATGAATTATAGGATCTCTATGGTTCTGTCTCTATAGGACAGTTAATATAATGAATTATAGGATCTCTCTTACATCTGTCTCTATAGGACAGTTAATATAATGAATTATAGGATCTCTCTTACATCTGTCTCTATAGGACAGTTAATATAATGAATTATAGGATCTCTCTTACATCTGTCTCTATAGGACAGTTAATATAGTGAATTATAGGATCTCTATGGTTCTGTCTCTATAGGACAGTTAATATAATGAATTATAGGATCTCTCTTACATCTGTCTCTATAGGACAGTTAATATAATGAATTATAGGATCTCTCTTACATCTGTCTCTATAGGACAGTTAATATAATGAATTATAGGATCTCTCTTACATCTGTCTCTATAGGACAGTTAATATAATGAATTATAGGACCTTTCTGGTTCTGTCTCTATAGGACAGTTAATATAATGAATTATAGGATCTCTCTTACATCTGTCTCTATAGGACAGTTAATATAATGAATTATAGGATCTCTCTTACATCTGTCTCTATAGGACAGTTAATATAATGAATTATAGGATCTCTTACATCTGTCTCTATAGGACAGTTAATATAATGAATTATAGGATCTCTCTTACATCTGTCTCTATAGGACAGTTAATATAATGAATTATAGGATCTCTATGGTTCTGTCTCTGTAGGACAGTTAATATAATGAATTATAGGATCTCTCTTACATCTGTCTCTATAGGACAGTTAATATAATGAATTATAGGACCTTTCTGGTTCTGTCTCTATAGGACAGTTAATATAATGAATTATAGGATCTCTCTTACATCTGTCTCTATAGGACAGTTAATATAATGAATTATAGGATCTCTCTTACATCTGTCTCTATAGGACAGTTAATATAGTGAATTATAGGATCTCTATGGTTCTGTCTCTATAGGACAGTTAATATAATGAATTATAGGATCTCTATGGTTCTGTCTCTATAGGACAGTTAATATAATGAATTATAGGATCTCTCTTACATCTGTCTCTATAGGACAGTTAATATAATGAATTATAGGATCTCTCTTACATCTGTCTCTATAGGACAGTTAATATAATGAATTATAGGATCTCTCTTACATCTGTCTCTATAGGACAGTTAATATAATGAATTATAGGATCTCTCTTACATCTGTCTCTATAGGACAGTTAATATAATGAATTATAGGATCTCTCTTACATCTGTCTCTATAGGACAGTTAATATAATGAATTATAGGATCTCTCTTATATCTGTCTCTATAGGACAGTTAATATAATGAATTATAGGACCTTTCTGGTTCTGTCTCTATAGGACAGTTAATATAATGAATTATAGGACCTCTCTGGTTCTGTCTCTGTAGGAATGAGAAGTGTCACCTTCACTACACCACTGATTTCATCCACAAGCTGTACTCGGCCGAGGGGAAGGGCATCTTCGACTGTAGGGTCAACGTGCTGGGGCACCTCCAGCAGGTATGGAACGAACAGAACCACACTGCTAAAGCTTACATGTTAAAATGCAACCTTATATTAATAGCATGATGAGTTTCTTGATAATGAAATTAGGGGGTAGACTTATATGGTCTAGACTGTGAAGTGCATGAATTATCGAAATGGTTCCTATATGTTTTTTCATTCTTTTTTTAGATGAACTTTTTTATCTCTGGTGTCATTCTAGGGAGGCGCACCAACACCCTTCGACAGAAACTTTGGCACCAAGCTGGGTGTGAAGGCTGTGCAGTGGCTCACAGAGAAGATGATCAACAACTTCAGACAAGGTACTGGGTGTGTCCCTAATGGCACCCTATACCGGCACCCTATACCCTGCACCCTATACCGGCACCCTATACCCTGCACCCTATACCGGCACCCTATACCCTGCACCCTATACCGGCACCCTATACCCTGCACCCTATACCGGCACCCTATACCCTGCACCCTATACCGGCACCCTATACCGGCACCCTATACCCTGCACCCTATACCGGCACCCTATACCCGGCACCCTATACCGGCACCCTATACCGGCACCCTATACCCTGCACTCTATACCGGCACCCTATACCGGCACCCTATACCGGCACCCTATACCCTGCACCCTATACCGGCACCCTATACCGGCACCCTATACCGGCACCCTATACCCTGCATAATACACTACTTTTGGGCTCTGGTTAAAAGTAGGGCACTATAAAGGGAATAGTGTGCCATGGCTCTGGTTAAAAGTAGGGCACTATAAAGGGAATAGTGTGCCATGGCTCTGGTTAAAAGTAGGGCACTATAAAGGGAATAGTGTGCCATGGCTCTGGTTAAAAGTAGGGCACTATAAAGGGAATAGTGTGCCATGGCTCTGGTTAAAAGTAGGGCACTATAAAGGGAATAGTGTGCCATGGCTCTGGTTAAAAGTAGGGCACTATAAAGGGAATAGTGTGCCATGGCTCTGGTTAAAAGTAGGGCACTATAAAGGGAATAGTGTGCCATGGCTCTGGTTAAAAGTAGGGCACTATAAAGACACTGTAAGAGTGCCTTTAGCTCTGATTCAACAACATGAAGCCATGGAAACAGGGTGATGGATATATATCATGTTTATCCCCACCTCTACTTCTACCGTTCCAGGTCGTGTGTTTGCCAACGCCCCGGACACAGCGTCTGTCATCGGCTTCAGTAAGAAGCTCCTAACCTTCATCCCTGTCATTGACCTTAAGACACAGACTGACTTTGAGTGAGTAGAGTACCACACCTGTTGTCCATCCATCCAAACCTTGTTTACATCAGCAGTTGTTACGAAGTCCTTTACAATCTGGTTTTTACAGTGTGTCATTTTAGTCCCTAAGCAGGCAGTAAAATCTCTCTTCCTCCCCCTCCTGCCATAGGCACCGGATGCCCAAGGTCCAGTGGTGGCAGAACCTGCATCAGATTCTGAAAATGTTGGCCAAGCACCAGACCAGCTTCAGCGAGTACGTCCCTGGAGAGATAGAACATGTGACCCGACGCTCTCTCAGCATCGACACCGGCTTCTAGAACACACACTAACCCTGGACCACAGACACCAGCTTCTAGAACACACACTAACCCTGGACCGCAGACACCAGCTTCTAGAACACACACTAACCCTGGACCACAGACACCAGCTTCTAGAACACACACTAACCCTGGACCGCAGACACCAGCTTCTAGAACACACACTAACCCTGGACCACAGACACCAGCTTCTAGAATATACACTAACCCTGGACCACAGACACCAGCTTCTAGAACACACACTAACCCTGGACCACAGACACCAGCTTCTAGAACACACACTAACCCTGGACCTCAGACACCAGCTTCTAGAACAGACACTAACCCTGGACCACAGACACCAGCTTCTAGAACACACACTAACCCTGGACCACAGACACCAGCTTCTAGAACACACACTAACCCTGGACCACAGACACCAGCTTCTAGAACACACACTAACCCTGGACCGCAGATACCAGCTTCTAGAACACACACTAACCCTGGACCGCAGATACCAGCTTCTAGAACACACACTAACCCTGGACCTCAGACACCAGCTTCTAGAACACACACTAACCCTGGACCTCAGACACCAGCTTCTAGAACACACACTAACCCTGGACCTCAGACACCAGCTTCTAGAACACACACTAACCCTGGACCACAGACACCAGCTTCTAGAACATACACTAACCCTGGACCTCAGACACCAGCTTCTAGAACACACACTAACCCTGGACCTCAGACACCAGCTTCTAGAACACACACTAACCCTGGACCTCAGACACCAGCTTCTAGAACACACACTAACCCTGGACCGCAGACACCAGCTTCTAGAACACACACTAACCCTGGACCTCAGACACCAGCTTCTAGAAGACACACTAACCCTGGACCTCAGACATCAGCTTCTAGAACACACACTAACCCTGGACCTCAGACACCAGCTTCTAGAACACACACTAACCCTGGACCACAGACACCAGCTTCTAGAACACACACTAACCCTGGACCTCAGACACCAGCTTCTAGAACACACACTAACCCTGGACTGAAGACACCAGCTTCTAGAACACACACTAACCCTGGACCGCAGACACCAGCTTCTAGAACACACACTAACCCTGGACCTCAGACACCAGCTTCTAGAACACACACTAACCCTGGACTGCAGACACCAGCTTCTAGAACACACACTAACCCTGGACCGCAGACACCAGCTTCTAGAACACACACTAACCCTGGACCACAGACACCAGCTTCTAGAACACACACTAACCCTGGACTGCAGACACCAGCTTCTAGAACACACACTAACCCTGGACCACAGACACCAGCTTCTAGAACACACACTAACCCTGGACCACAGACACCAGCTTTTAGAACACACACTAACCCTGGACCACAGACACCAGCTTCTAGAACACACACTAACCCTGGACCACAGACACCAGCTTCTAGAACACACACTAACCCTGGACCTCAGACACCAGCTTCTAGAACACACACTAACCCTGGACTGCAGACACCAGCTTCTAGAACACACACTAACCCTGGACCGCAGACACCAGCTTCTAGAACATACACTAACCCTGGACCGCAGACACCAGCTTCTAGAACACACACTAACCCTGGACCGCAGACACCAGCTTCTAGAACATACACTAACCCTGGACCTCAGACACCAGCTTCTAGAACACACACTAACCCTGGACTGCAGACACCAGCTTCTAGAACACACACTAACCCTGGACCTCAGACACCAGCTTCTAGAACACACACTAACCCTGGACCGCAGACACCAGCTTCTAGAACACACACTAACCCTGGACCGCAGACACCAGCTTCTAGAACACACACTAACCCTGGACCTCAGACACCAGCTTCTAGAAGACACACTAACCCTGGACCTCAGACACCAGCTTCTAGAACACACACTAACCCTGGACCTCAGACACCAGCTTCTAGAACACACACTAACCCTGGACCACAGACACCAGCTTCTAGAACACACACTAACCCTGGACCGCAGACACCAGCTTCTAGAACACACACTAACCCTGGACCGCAGACACCAGCTTCTAGAACACACACTAATCCTGGACTGAAGACACCAGCTTCTAGAACACACACTAACCCTGGACCGCAGACACCAGCTTCTAGAACACACACTAACCCTGGACCTCAGACACCAGCTTCTAGAACACACACTAACCCTGGACCGCAGACACCAGCTTCTAGAACACACACTAACCCTGGACCGCAGACACCAGCTTCTAGAACACACACTAACCCTGGACCGCAGACACCAGCTTCTAGAACACACACTAACCCTGGACCTCAGACACCAGCTTCTAGAACACACACTAACCCTGGACCGCAGACACCAGCTTCTAGAACACACACTAACCCTGGACCACAGACACCAGCTTCTAGAACACACACTAACCCTGGACCGCAGACACCAGCTTCTAGAACACACACTAACCCTGGACCACAGACACCAGCTTCTAGAACACACACTAACCCTGGACCACAGACACCAGCTTCTAGAACACACACTAACCCTGGACCACAGACACCAGCTTCTAGAACACACACTAACCCTGGACCTCAGACACCAGCTTCTAGAACACACACTAACCCTGGACTGCAGACACCAGCTTCTAGAACACACACTAACCCTGGACCGCAGACACCAGCTTCTAGAACATACACTAACCCTGGACCGCAGACACCAGCTTCTAGAACATACACTAACCCTGGACCTCAGACACCAGCTTCTAGAACACACACTAACCCTGGACTGCAGACACCAGCTTCTAGAACACACACTAACCCTGGACCGCAGACACCAGCTTCTAGAACATACACTAACCCTGGACCACAGACACCAGCTTCTAGAACACACACTAACCCTGGACCGCAGACACCAGCTTCTAGAACATACACTAACCCTGGACCACAGACACCAGCTTCTAGAACACACACTAACCCTGGACTGCAGACACCAGCTTCTAGAACACACACTAACCCTGGACCTCAGACACCAGCTTCTAGAACACACACTAACCCTGGACTGCAGACACCAGCTTCTAGAACACACACTAACCCTGGACCTCAGACACCAGCTTCTAGAACACACACTAACCCTGGACCGCAGACACCAGCTTCTAGAACACACACTAACCCTGGACCTCAGACACCAGCTTCTAGAACACACACTAACCCTGGACCACAGACACCAGCTTCTAGAACACACACTAACCCTGGACCGCAGACACCAGCTTCTAGAACACACACTAACCCTGGACCTCAGACACCAGCTTCTAGAACACACACTAACCCTGGACCGCAGACACCAGCTTCTAGAACACACACTAACCCTGGACCACAGACACCAGCTTCTAGAACAGCCATGGAGACAGTGGGTTCTAAGCACTGGGCTCCAACCCTGGAATGTCACTCCCAACTTTCAACAAGTGTTGTCTGTCTGTGTCTGTCTGTCTACTCTGTTTATCTAAAGAGGGGTCCTTACATCTGTACTGTGTCTGAGACTACTTAGATATCACACCCTTGTTATATCTGTGTCTGAGACTACTTAGATATCAGACCCTTGTTATATCTGTGTCTGAGACTACTTAGATATCACACCCTTGTTCTATCTGTGTCTGAGACTACTTAGATATCACACCCTTGTTATATCTGTGTCTGAGACTACTTAGATATCAGACCCTTGTTATATCTGTGTCTGAGACTACTTAGATATCAGACCCTTGTTATATCTGTGTCTGAGACTACTTAGATATCAGACCCTTGTTATATCTGTGTCTGAGACTACTTAGATATCAGACCCTTGTTATATCTGTGTCTGAGACTACTTAGATATCCGGCCCTTGAGTGTCACGAACATCTTCTAGTAGGTTGTAAACCAAATCAAACACTATGTCAGCTATCACCAAATTGTTAATGAGAGAAACCAGGTACTGCCCTACCATTCACAAACACTGTAGCGTAGCACACTGTCTAATGAATGTTTTAAAGTCTATGAAGGGCCGATAAGGTCCAGAATCCATTTGAAATGTCTCTCTGTCAGGGAGGTTATGAGGATGTAGTGTTGAGCTTTGAGTCATGGGTTTTGTTTCAAATAACACCCTTGGCCAGGGCTCTGGTTAAAAGTAGTGCACTAGGGAATAGGGTGCCATTTGGAACGTATCTATGCACTCCCTATCTTGCTGTTATGTCATAATGAGCACGATCTTAGCTGATGAAATCGTCTAGTACACCAGATGAAACCGCTGGGTAACGTCGTCTAGTACACCAGATGAAACCGCTATTTGGTCTATACTGGTTTAAATGCACCCCATTCTTTGCCATTGTAATGTTGTAATGTAAATGTTGTGGTTGTGTTGTGTGACATTCAAGCTATGTTTTGTGATCTTGTGGGAACAACACATTTATGTTTTGTGATCTTGTGGGACCAACACATTTATGTTTTGTGATCTTGTGGGACCAACACATTTATGTTTTGTGATCTTGTGGGACCAACACATTTATGTCTTGTGATCTTGTGGGACCAACACATTTATGTCTTGTGATTTACATTACATTTACATTTTAGTCATTTAGCAGACGCTCTTATCCAGAGCGACTCCAGAGTGATCTTGTGGGACCAACACATTTATGTTTTGTGATCTTGTGGGACCAAAACATGTTTTGTGATCTTGTGGGAACAACACATTTATGTTTTGTGATCTTGTGGGAACAACACATTTATGTCTTGTGATCTTGTGGGACCAACACATGTTTTGTGATCTTGTGGGAACAACACATTTATGTTTTGTGATCTTGTGGGAACAACACATTTATGTTTTGTGATCTTGTGGGAACAACACATTTATGTTTTGTGATCTTGTGGGACCAACACATGTTTTGTGATCTTCTGGGAACAACACATTTATGTTTTGTGATCTTGTGGGAACAACACATGTTTTGTGATCTTCTGGGAACAACACATTTATGTTTTGTGATCTTGTGGGAACAACACATGTTTTGTGATCTTCTGGGAACAACACATTTATGTTTTGTGATCTTCTGGGAACAACACATTTATGTTTTGTGATCTTGTGGGACCAACACATGTTTTGTGATCTTCTGGGAACAACACATTTATGTTTTGTGATCTTGTGGGAACAACACATTTATGTCTTGTGATCTTGTGGGAACAACACATTTATGTTTTGTGATCTTCTGGGAACAACACATGTTTTGTGATCTTCTGGGAACAACACATTTCTTCAGTTATTTGACCTGTTATTGTCATGTTTGTGCCTACATGTAAACCTGAACCAATCACTGACACCTCTACAGTCTATGTAGAATACTGGACATCACCTGTTACTGTTCTGGTAGTATTATTGTAGATGTGTTGCTTCAGCAAGTCTGTCTGTAAAAGATGTTAAGAATAGCAATAGTCCCCAAAATAGAAATGTGAATTAATGTCATTGTGATTAAAAATGTAATAAATAAAAAACATTTGAGAGTTCTACACAGATTATCTGATTTGATTTGAACTGAGTTTTGAAAAACCTATGTTAACAATTGTTTATAAATAAGTATGAATGTTATAATGAATGATGGGACACTGAAGTTGACGTCTAGCTGGTCCTGTATCATTATAATGAATGAATCACTAGTTTAATAGATAGGCCTCCTCTACATCCCGCCTTATACCACAAATACACTTGGATATAAAAAATGTAATCTAAACCACAACACATTAATTACTACTGGTCATATTCTTAATACAATTAGCATATTTACCAAAAAGCGCCATGCGACCAGTACTTCCCCCCTTTGGACACATGCGTTCAAAAAACAAAACAACAACATTGCCTGTTAAACCAAAATATTAAATTTAAAATGACAACCTTTGATAATACCTTAACTTAATTGTATCCCATAAGGTAATTCAAGGAATAGTAAAATTGACTAGTGACATTTGTCCCTCATTCAGCACTAGCTCTCTCACTCTGTCCTTGTTATGGTCCGAATCATATATAGGACTATTGCCAAATTATAAACATCTTCATAATTATCAGTATTACAAATGACCCTTAACTCGGTATAATAAACTACCTTAAAATCATCATCCTATGTCACTCGGTTTTCCAGTGATCAAATCACACTAGAAAGACAGGACAGAGGTCATTCAAACCCTTCAAAGAAGTGTTTCATTCTATAGTACACTAATCATTAACAACAGTCAAAACATTTCATACATTTTGTATTCCAATTGTACAGTAAGTCCTCATTACATTTTTTTCTCAAAAGAAATCGCGTGTTTACCCAAAACTCACTCAGAAAACAATAACTTCTGAAAATTCCATGTGTGTGCCCCTGTACGAATTATCATCTCTAACCCGTGAAAACCCCCTAAAATCAAAATAAACCCCCTATATAACCATTATAATAGGTGGGTTGTGTGTGGTTATTTGGAAAACAACAAACAAAAATGGCCTTATTTAATTTGGTATCTCCCTCTTATGACCTAATCCGGATATCTTCATACTTATCAAACTGCCGAATGTAACTAACACCTCTTCCCAAGACCACATACACGGGAACATCTGAAAGCCCTTTTCTCCTGGAAAATAAAGTTGACCTATTGTTAACATTTACTCTTAATCATCAACAAGCATGGGGACGATAATTCCACTCTCTTCCCTTAACTCAAATATCGTTTGTTTGAAATTAATTCCTTGTGACTACTCCAGAAGAAGATTACATAAACTCTCTCAAAAGATAAACAACCACTCAAGGTTCTTCGAGTTTACAATGAGTATTTGTAATTACCGTTTAGACTTCATTCTCTGTAATTCTCACAATGATTATTCAACCCCAAAATCGGCTCCATTTGATCCCATATCAAATTATCATGGTATCGTTACTGGATCACTTTCCAACAACATAGGAAATATCTGTTTCCCCTTAGATTGTTCCTGTCACCCCTCTAAATGTAATATTTACTACGCATAAAGAATCAGTGATATTTGATCCCAGGCGTCTATTAAAAAGTTGTTTGAGACGTGATCTCCTACGTCTTCCTTAACATACATACTGAAGGGGACGTCCACCAATCCTATAAGAAATAATCCTACTCAAAACACATCAGATAATACCACATTTCATTTAAGTTGACTAGACACCTTGTAATATACACCTATAACCCCTTTCCGGTACCAGTAATGTAATCATCGCAACCTGTTGCATTGATGTATTAAAATATAAACCTATTGTTTAATAAATCCAGAACCTACAAAAAATGTCTACTTCCCCATCAGCGTAATAGTCAAAACTACCTCCCATTTGCTGTTCAACGTACCAGAAACAGATTATTGTTTCTATAATTAATTAACTGTCCACATAACTCACTGGTCTTACGAAAACTACAGAATTGAATAATAATAATAAAAAATTGTCAAAGAATGTTTCCTATTCAACCATTCAGATCTGCTTCACATGACCCTTTACATCCTGATATAGCCCAGAGAGCACGACTCTCTTTCACCCGCTGACTAAATCATGGCATTAGTCAATTCTATCCACAAACCACTACTACCTAATAACATATTTGCATTCACATTACTACAAAGCATTATTTTAATACCAGTCTACTCAAACAATCCAATTCAACATTTGTCATTTCCCAATTAACCTACTTTCCTTTTAACCCAGAAAACCCTCTACAATCTCTATTCTCCTCTATCTCTGTCTTTCTATCTAACGGTACTTTAGCAGGTGACAAATTATTGTGAAGTTATAGTAAAAACAAACAAAACATCTATTCACAGGGAGGCCACTTTAATTACTATGTTATCCTATGCCTCCATGGGTTGGTTGGACAATCCCTTTCGTATAATCTAATCAATGCAACCAGTGATCCGGGTCAAACAGCATCAATGTAACAGTGTTGCTTCCGTCCCTCTCCTCGCCCCTACCTGGGCTTGAACCAGGGACCCTCTGCACACATCGACAACAGTCACCCTCGAAGCACCGTTACCCGTCGCTCCACAAAAGCCGCGGCCCTTGCAGAGCAAGGTAAAAAACTACTTCAAGGTCTCAGAGCGAGTGACGTCACCGATCGAAACGCTACTAGTTCGCACCGGTAACATACCGGTAACACACCGGTAACATTCACCTCCCTTTGACTTCCTCCTTTTCCGCAGCAACCAGTGATCCACTACACCAAACTGAACCCATTATGTCCCTTACAGCCTGCTGTAATTCAGCGAGCACCAGTCGCTATCACCCGCAGACACCTGGAAACGCTACTATTCTTACTTGCAGACAAAAAATAAAACCCATTCTCAAACAGCGTTCTGCCTTTCCCTCTATGGTAGGGTTAAAAACTAACTTGACAACTTTAACAATCGATTGCTGCAGTAGCTTCATGTTTGGTTCAGTTGATCTATTAAGATATTGTGTCTGACCTCAACCAAAAGTTTCTATATTCCTCAGTCAATGTTGTCTTTCATACTCTGCTTCTTTCCAACACTGCTTTTTTATCCCTGGTGTTTTTTAATAGTATTTTTATTCTCTTTGCGACTTTTCGGTTACTGGCACAACGCTCTTAACCACTAAGCTACCTGCCGCCCCTGTAACCCATCATATATACAGTGGGGGAAAAAAGTATTTAGTCAGCCACCAATTGTGCAAGTTCTCCCACTTAAAAAGATGAGAGAGGCCTGTAATTTTCATCATAGGTACACGTCAACTATGACAGACAAATTGAGATTTTTTTTCTCCAGAAAATCACATTGTAGGATTTTTAATGAATTTATTTGCAAATTATGGTGGAAAATAAGTATTTGGTCACTTACAAACAAGCAAGATTTCTGGCTCTCACAGACCTGTAACTTCTTTAAGAGGCTCCTCTGTCCTCCACTCGTTACCTGTATTAATGGCACCTGTTTGAACTTGTTATCAGTATAAAAGACACCTGTCCACAACCTCAAACAGTCACACTCCAAACCACTATGGCCAAGACCAAAGAGCTGTCAAACGACACCAGAAACAAAATTGTAGACCTGCACCAGGCTGGGAAGACTGAATCTGCAATAGGTAAGCAGCTTGGTTTGAAGAAATCAACTGTGGGAGCAATTATTAGGAAATGGAAGACATACAAGACCACTGATAATCTCCCTCAATCTGGGGCTCCACGCAAGATCTCACCCCGTGGGGTCAAAATGATCACAAGAATGGTGAGCAAAAATCCCAGAACCACACGGGGGGACCTAGTGAATGACCTGCAGAGAGCTGGGACCAAAGTAACAAAGCCTACCATCAGTAACACACTACGCCGCCAGGGACTCAAATCCTGCAGTGCCAGACGTGTCCCCCTGCTTAAGCCAGTACATGTCCAGGCCCGTCTGAAGTTTGCTAGAGTGCATTTGGATGATCCAGAAGAGGATTGGGAGAATGTCATATGGTCAGATGAAACCAAAATAGAACTTTTTGGTAAAAACTCAACTCGTCGTGTTTGGAGGACAAAGAATGCTGAGTTGCATCCAAAGAACACCATACCTACTGTGAAGCATGGGGGTGGAAACATCATGCTTTGGAGCTGTTTTTCTGCAAAGGGACCAGGACGACTGATCCGTGTAAAGGAAAGAATGAATGGGACCATGTATCGTGAGATTACATAGTCCCATTCATTACATAGTTTACATAGTCCATAGTGGAGTTTGGAGTGTGACTGTTTGAGGTTGTGGACAGGTGTATTTTATACTGATAACAAGTTCAAACAGGTGCCATTAATACAGGTAACGAGTGGAGGACAGAGGAGCCTCTTAAAGAAGAAGTTACAGGTCTGTGAGAGCCAGAAATCTTGCTTGTTTGTAGGTGACCAAATACTTATTTTCCACCATAATTTGCAAATAAATTCATAAAAAATCCTACAATGTGATTTTCTGGATTTTTTCTCTCTCAATTTGTCTGTCATAGTTGACGTGTACCTATGATGAAAATTACAGGCCTCTCTCATCTTTTTAAGTGGGAGAACTTGCACAATTGGTGGCTGACTAAATACTTTTTTTGGTCAGAGGGCCTACTCCCTCTGACCAACAGAAACACAAACAATTATCACCAGACCACTTCTGGTTACCTTCACCGATTCCACAGCACCCAACTCTGTTTTCACCCACCCTGAAACCACAAATGGATCAGCCAAAAGACAAAAACTTCACTCCTACTCCAAAAACTTCACTCCTACTGTCACAGACTCATCTTTATCCTGACCCTCGGTGCTAGCCTCGGGCTCCTAGTACTTCACCACACCTACCACCTCCGATACTTCACCACACCTACCACCTCTGATACTTCACCACACCTACCACCCCCGATACTTCACCACACCTACCACCTCCGATACTTCACCACACCTACCACCCCCGATACTTCACCACACCTACCACCTCCGATACTTCACCACACCTACCACCTCCGATACTTCACCACACCTACCACCTCCGATACTTCACCACACCTACCACCTCCGATACTTCACCACACCTACCACCTCCGAGTACTTCACCACACCTACCACCTCCGATACTTCACCACACCTACCACCTCCGATACTTCACCACACCTACCACCTCCGATACTTCACCACACCTACCACCTCCGATACTTCACCACACCTACCACCTCCGATACTTCGCCCTCATTCTCTTCCATTTCTCCTCCTGTCTTCAGCTCACTCTGTTTACACTTTCTACCATTCTTCTTTAACAAACCATCCCCCCCCCCCCCCCCCCCCCCATTTTTTACCGACTCAAGCTCCCCCTCTTCCTCTCTCTCTCTCTTAGACCTCCTCTGCCTCTCTTTTCCCCTCCATTTGTCGTAGTAAATATATTATGTTATAGCTTGGTCTGACTAAAATCTTGTGCATGACCCATCTTGTGTTGGGCCTTGGGATTTAATACAATGCACAAAGACTTCTATCTTGTCGGCCTTATCAGCAGGTGGCTATGGACAACACCCACGCCATAGGTCTCTCAGTTCTCCCAACTCACGAGTTCTTGCTCTGAGGACATACACACACACACCCCCCCCACACACACACACATACACACACACACACACACACACACATCATCATCGTTAAACATACACACACATACACACACACACATACACACACATACACACACACACATACACACACACACACATACACACACACATACACACACACACACATACACACACATACACACACATACACACACATCATCATTGTTAAGCACACACACACAAAAAACCCCTTCTCTTAGGCTGAACATCTGAAGACAGAGAACCCGACTCAGAGCCAATGCAATGGAGATGACCTCGACCAACTCATCAGGACCAATCGGAAGATCAGAACTACTAGAATCAACCTACTTTATTTTATTGTATAAAATGTCAGCACACAATGTTTTGGGGCGCGCTCTCAGATATCTCCCTACGAGGTTGACGAACGGGTCCGTGCACGCTATTTACAGATATCTTTACCTCTGAATAAACTGCCTTATATTATACAATCATCCACCTTGTCCGAAAGTCTCTACTTGGTCTCCGTTCTCCAGTAAACTTGTGATTATCAACACATTCCTCCTCCATATTCCAAGTATAACTCTCCTTCTGATAGTACTGCACTTCTCCTGACATACATCTAGTTCTTGCCTTGTCTAGGGACGCCATTTAACCGGCTGTCACAATCTCCGTAGCTCTCCACCTCCCCAGGCAAGCCTCGCTGTGGATTAGTGTTTTAATCGCAGTTCCATATCTACACGGGATTGGCCAGGACAGCGGTGGAGGGGCGGAGTTAGTGGTATTCTGGAATACAGTTTACTACGCCCATCTGGAATCCTACATGTAGGGTTGCCATGTTTGTTATTTTCAGCGAAATTGGGCTGCTTTGAAAACGATGTTGCGGTTGAAAACGTATTGGTTGCCGGTTTTTGGGCTACTAAATTGCACCGCGGCCTCCATGGCATTTATCTTAACAAATATATATTTCACTGTGACCTGTTGCTGACTGTCAGGCAGTGAGGCAGGCTGTTGATGAGTGAGTGAGTTGTGGGGAGGAGGACCGGAGGAGGACCGGAGGAGGACCGGAGGAGTGTGTGTGTGTTGAGATAGCACTACAGTTATTGGCTGAGTTACATGAGCGAGAGCAGCACGCCACGCCATCTTGTTACCAGTTGTAGGTCGGCTATTTAACTTGTCATAATGCACAAGTGGAAATTTGAAAGGGAAGTTAGGGAACTCCCTCCTGTGCGTCTGTTATGGGGAAAAGTCCTCAATGAAATTGACATAAATTGTGGAGAATGATAGATTTGCATCTGTTGGCCATCAAGTAGCCTATTCATTTATATGCCATTGTAGGCTACTGTCGGCTACCATTTGATACATATGTCGATGTTGAAATGACTATATCACTGGAGTCATTGCAAATCAGTTTGTGCCACTTGTGTAGCCTACCTGGAGCTGGCAAACCAATTAAATAAATAGCCTGTAACTTCAGTGTATTGTTGTTGTAACCTTGTGTTATTATGCAATAAGGCTATTGATTGCCATGTTTAGTTAATTAAATAGTGTCGTATCGAGTAAATGCTGGCAATTATTGCTGATAAACAAAGGAGTCTGCTCATACTGAACTTGGATCATAAGGTTTATTCATATCACAAGGTTTCAGCATAAGTGACGGATGTCATGACACCCGGAGAGCGACTTCCCAGATTGCAATGGTCGCTCTAACCTCTTCTTCCTCCAGCATATACTTATAAACAATGCAAAAATATGGGTTGCTCCCTCTGCTGTCCAATCACCTGTCTCCCCTGGGGCGTCACCCTACAAATGGCTACTTTTGAACTAAGATAAACATTCTTTCTGGTTCCATTAAGAAAGTCATAATCTTAATACACTACAATAGGCAGTTATCAAACTCTATCACAGATTGACAGTAACAATCAGTCAGATTAGGCTACAGGAAAAAAAAACTCTGGCTGTTGTTGACAAGCACATTCGGTTAATATAGATATTATTCATATTTAATTCAGTGATTGAAATTATGACCACATTCTCAGTAGCCTATTCCAGCAGGCTATTGGGAAACACAAGCACTTCGAATTGCGAAATCGCCTCGCTATTCATGTTGAATAAATTAGTCTGTTAATTAGAATTTTAGCAAACTGCTAAATCGTTCAGTTTACATAATGCCTCCATCTTGTCTAGGCTACTGTAGACTATATGAAATGACATGTAGGACTATCAGGAGCTATAGGCTACCTGCCTTTATCTAAGCAAACTATGGCAACATTTAGAGAGTCATAAACCCAGATTTGAGTCTGTAGCCTGTGTCTATTGAAATGACAAGTCAATCTCTTAAATGGACCATTTATAACGGTTTGTAGTCTTAACATCTGGCACATAATAACAGCACAATTGCCAGAAAATAGCCTAACATTAATTTTTTATGTTCATCCAAGTGTTTCTTGCTCAGAGATTTCGAGATCCTCTGTCCAACTTTCCTCACTCAACCTCTCCTGTCGGATTTATCTATAGTTATGCACAAAAGGGATTTATTTACAATTATAAACTGGGTTCGAGCCATGAATGCTGATTGGCCTAAAGCCATACTATATCAGACCATATACCATGGGTATGACAAAAAAGTATTTTCCATTGGTAACCAGTTTATAATAGCAATAAGGCAGCCTGGTTTTTTTTGGTATATGGCCAATATACCACAGCCAAGGGCTGTATCCAGGCACTCCACGTTGTGTCATGCTAAGAAGAGCCCTCAGCACCATACCACCGTGTGCCTTACTGCTTACTCACAGCAGTCAAATGAGTTAAATTAACATCCATCAATAGGAAATTATCTGGCCAGTTTAATAAGGGACAGTTATCTTTTCTCTTGCGACATATTCAAATTAGTTTATTTTGATAAAAACCGAATTTTGCGTCCATCGTAGTTACAAGTTACGTCGATATTCCTTCTTAATTGGCTCGGTAACATTATGGAAAAAAATTGTTTATTGTATAAATGTGGAAACTCCTCTCTTGCTGTAGGAAAAACTAATGGGCTCGTTTTCAGTCCTTTTGGGCGGGTTTTTGTTAACCTGGCAACCCTGCCTACATCGGCGAACAGCGTAGTGATGTGGAGCGTGCGTCTATCGAAGAAAATACACGAAAATAACACTACTACTATACCTCAGCTTCGGTGCCAAATCATTTTAAGGTAAGACATATTGTCTTTGAGTGTAAATGCAAACGTTTTCCACGCCGCCGGTATTCGTTTAGACAAAATAACTGGGTGTGATGTGATTTAAAAGGAAAGGATCAGATGTGGATGGGAAATATTGCCCCTTACGTTAGTATCACAGCTACCATTTAAGACTGACGCAATCTACTGTAAACCTGTGGTCTGATGCATTGATGCACAATGTGGCCTCCATGTTGAAAATATAGTCTTTGTTATAATGGTGGGTTTTCACTGGAGCCGTGATGAGCTTACATTAGTTCATTGGTGGCATAGACGTGATCCACCGCAGAAAATGGTGTCGACGCTTTTATACTGCATGGGCCATCTATCAGACAACCCTTTCATCCATTCAATTCTATGAAATGTCGTTTTCTAGGCCTATATACATTTGCAATGGTATTGTCAATGTGCATATGAATCGAGACGAAAAATAAATGTATTCAAATAAATAATGCAGTAACGAAGTGTAAACTAACCACAGCGGTATTACTGTATGCATTACAGTGGCAGAAATATAATTTAACATTCTCTGGCTATTTCTTTCTTTTGTAGAATTCTGTCAGTGCTTTCTTTCAGAGAATACCTGCTCTCACACAGAATGGACACGTAGTCTGCACTGTTTCCCAAGTGATCATTAGTCCCAGGCCAGGAGGTAAGGCTCTAGAGAGGTGTCCCAGTCCCAGTCAGGAGGTAAGGCTCTAGAGAGGTGTCCCATCCCCAGTCAGGAGGTAAGGCTCTAGAGAGGTGTCCCAGGCAGGTCAGGAGGTAAGGCTCTAGAGAGGTGTCCCATCCCAGTCAGGAGGTAAGGCTCTAGAGAGGTGTCCCATCCCCAGTCAGGAGGTAAGGCTCTAGAGAGGTGTCCCATCCCCAGTCAGGAGGTAAGGCTCTAGAGAGGTGTCCCGTCCCCAGTCAGGAGGTAAGGCTCTAGAGAGGTGTCCCATCCCCAGTCAGGAGGTAAGGCTCTAGAGAGGTGTCCCAGGCCAGTCAGGAGGTAAGGCTCTAGAGAGGTGTCCCAGGCCAGTCAGGAGGTAAGGCTCTAGAGAGGTGTCCCATCCCCAGTCAGGAGGTAAGGCTCTAGAGAGGTGTCCCAGGCCAGTCAGGAGGTAAGGCTCTAGAGAGGTGTCCCAGGCCAGTCAGGAGGTAAGGCTCTAGAGAGGTGTCCCAGGCCAGTCAGGAGGTAAGGCTCTGGAGAGGTGTCCCAGGCCAGTCAGGAGGTAAGGCTCTAGAGAGGTGTCCCATCCCCAGTCAGGAGGTAAGGCTCTAGAGAGGTGTCCCATCCCCAGTCAGGAGGTAAGGCTCTAGAGAGGTGTCCCAGGCCAGTCAGGAGGTAAGGCTCTAGAGAGGTGTCCCAGGCCAGTCAGGAGGTAAGGCTCTAGAGAGGTGTCCCATCCCCAGTCAGGAGGTAAGGCTCTAGAGAGGTGTCCCATCCCCAGTCAGGAGGTAAGGCTCTAGAGAGGTGTCCCATCCCCAGTCAGGAGGTAAGGCTCTAGAGAGGTGTCCCATCCCCAGTCAGGAGGTAAGGCTCTAGAGAGGTGTCCCATCCCCAGTCAGGAGGTAAGGCTCTAGAGAGGTGTCCCAGGCAGGTCAGGAGGTAAGGCTCTAGAGAGGTGTCCCAGGCAGGTCAGGAGGTAAGGCTCTAGAGAGGTGTCCCAGGCCAGTCAGGAGGTAAGGCTCTAGAGAGGTGTCCCAGGCCAGTCAGGAGGTAAGGCTCTAGAGAGGTGTCCCATCCCCAGTCAGGAGGTAAGGCTCTAGAGAGGTGTCCCATCCCCAGTCAGGAGGTAAGGCTCTAGAGAGGTGTCCCATCCCCAGTCAGGAGGTAAGGCTCTAGAGAGGTGTCCCATCCCCAGTCAGGAGGTAAGGCTCTAGAGAGGTGTCCCAGCCAGGTCAGGAGGTAAGGCTCTAGAGAGGTGTCCCATCCCCAGTCAGGAGGTAAGGCTCTAGAGAGGTGTCCCAGGCCAGTCAGGAGGTAAGGCTCTAGAGAGGTGTCCCAGGCCAGTCAGGAGGTAAGGCTCTAGAGAGGTGTCCCAGGCCAGTCAGGAGGTAAGGCTCTAGAGAGGTGTCCCAGGCCAGTCAGGAGGTAAGGCTCTAGAGAGGTGTCCCATCCCAGTCAGGAGGTAAGGCTCTAGAGAGGTGTCCCAGGCAGGTCAGGAGGTAAGGCTCTAGAGAGGTGTCCCAGGCCAGTCAGGAGGTAAGGCTCTAGAGAGGTGTCCCAGGCCAGTCAGGAGGTAAGGCTCTAGAGAGGTGTCCCATCCCCAGTCAGGAGGTAAGGCTCTAGAGAGGTGTCCCGTCCCCAGTCAGGAGGTAAGGCTCTAGAGAGGTGTCCCATCCCCAGTCAGGAGGTAAGGCTCTAGAGAGGTGTCCCATCCCCAGTCAGGAGGTAAGGCTCTAGAGAGGTGTCCCAGGCCAGTCAGGAGGTAAGGCTCTAGAGAGGTGTCCCAGGCCAGTCAGGAGGTAAGGCTCTAGAGAGGTGTCCCATCCCCAGTCAGGAGGTAAGGCTCTAGAGAGGTGTCCCAGGCCAGTCAGGAGGTAAGGCTCTAGAGAGGTGTCCCAGGCCAGTCAGGAGGTAAGGCTCTAGAGAGGTGTCCCAGGCCAGTCAGGAGGTAAGGCTCTAGAGAGGTGTCCCGTCCCCAGTCAGGAGGTAAGGCTCTAGAGAGGTGTCCCATCCCCAGTCAGGAGGTAAGGCTCTAGAGAGGTGTCCCAGGCCAGTCAGGAGGTAAGGCTCTAGAGAGGTGTCCCATCCCCAGTCAGGAGGTAAGGCTCTAGAGAGGTGTCCCATCCCCAGTCAGGAGGTAAGGCTCTAGAGAGGTGTCCCATCCCCAGTCAGGAGGTAAGGCTCTAGAGAGGTGTCCCATCCCCAGTCAGGAGGTAAGGCTCTAGAGAGGTGTCCCAGGCCAGTCAGGAGGTAAGGCTCTAGAGAGGTGTCCCAGGCCAGTCAGGAGGTAAGGCTCTAGAGAGGTGTCCCAGGCCAGTCAGGAGGTAAGGCTCTAGAGAGGTGTCCCAGGCCAGTCAGGAGGTAAGGCTCTAGAGAGGTGTCCCAGGCCAGTCAGGAGGTAAGGCTCTAGAGAGGTGTCCCATCCCCAGTCAGGAGGTAAGGCTCTAGAGAGGTGTCCCATCCCCAGTCAGGAGGTAAGGCTCTAGAGAGGTGTCCCATCCCCAGTCAGGAGGTAAGGCTCTAGAGAGGTGTCCCAGGCAGGTCAGGAGGTAAGGCTCTAGAGAGGTGTCCCAGGCCAGTCAGGAGGTAAGGCTCTAGAGAGGTGTCCCAGGCCAG
Source organism: Coregonus lavaretus (assembly GCF_964263955.1). Classification (NCBI taxonomy): domain Eukaryota; kingdom Metazoa; phylum Chordata; class Actinopteri; order Salmoniformes; family Salmonidae; genus Coregonus; species Coregonus lavaretus. Next base: position 382,380 of record NW_028164878.1, read on the forward strand.
TCAGGAGGTAAGGCTCTAGAGAGGTGTCCCAGGCCAGTCAGGAGGTAAGGCTCTAGAGAGGTGTCCCATCCCCAGTCAGGAGGTAAGGCTCTAGAGAGGTGTCCCATCCCCAGTCAGGAGGTAAGGCTCTAGAGAGGTGTCCCATCCCCAGTCAGGAGGTAAGGCTCTAGAGAGGTGTCCCAGGCCAGTCAGGAGGTAAGGCTCTAGAGAGGTGTCCCATCCCCAGTCAGGAGGTAAGGCTCTAGAGAGGTGTCCCATCCCCAGTCAGGAGGTAAGGCTCTAGAGAGGTGTCCCATCCCCAGTCAGGAGGTAAGGCTCTAGAGAGGTGTCCCATCCCCAGTCAGGAGGTAAGGCTCTAGAGAGGTGTCCCATCCCCAGTCAGGAGGTAAGGCTCTAGAGAGGTGTCCCAGCCAGGTCAGGAGGTAAGGCTCTAGAGAGGTGTCCCATCCCCAGTCAGGAGGTAAGGCTCTAGAGAGGTGTCCCAGGCCAGTCAGGAGGTAAGGCTCTAGAGAGGTGTCCCATCCCCAGTCAGGAGGTAAGGCTCTAGAGAGGTGTCCCAGGCCAGTCAGGAGGTAAGGCTCTAGAGAGGTGTCCCATCCCTGTCAGGAGGTAAGGCTCTAGAGAGGTGTCCCATCCCAGTCAGGAGGTAAGGCTCTAGAGAGGTGTCCCGTCCCCAGTCAGGAGGTAAGGCTCTAGAGAGGTGTCCCATCCCCAGTCAGGAGGTAAGGCTCTAGAGAGGTGTCCCATCCCCAGTCAGGAGGTAAGGCTCTAGAGAGGTGTCCCAGGCCAGTCAGGAGGTAAGGCTCTAGAGAGGTGTCCCATCCCCAGACAGGAGGTAAGGCTCTAGAGAGGTGTCCCATCCCCAGTCAGGAGGTAAGGCTCTAGAGAGGTGTCCCAGGCCAGTCAGGAGGTAAGGCTCTAGAGAGGTGTCCCATCCCCAGTCAGGAGGTAAGGCTCTAGAGAGGTGTCCCAGGCCAGTCAGGAGGTAAGGCTCTAGAGAGGTGTCCCATCCCCAGTCAGGAGGTAAGGCTCTAGAGAGGTGTCCCAGGCCAGTCAGGAGGTAAGGCTCTAGAGAGGTGTCCCATCCCCAGTCAGGAGGTAAGGCTCTAGAGAGGTGTCCCATCCCCAGTCAGGAGGTAAGGCTCTAGAGAGGTGTCCCAGGCCAGTCAGGAGGTAAGGCTCTAGAGAGGTGTCCCATCCCCAGTCAGGAGGTAAGGCTCTAGAGAGGTGTCCCATCCCCAGTCAGGAGGTAAGGCTCTAGAGAGGTGTCCCAGGCCAGTCAGGAGGTAAGGCTCTAGAGAGGTGTCCCAGCCAGGTCAGGAGGTAAGGCTCTAGAGAGGTGTCCCAGGCCAGTCAGGAGGTAAGGCTCTAGAGAGGTGTCCCATCCCCAGTCAGGAGGTAAGGCTCTAGAGAGGTGTCCCATCCCCAGTCAGGAGGTAAGGCTCTAGAGAGGTGTCCCAGGCCAGTCAGGAGGTAAGGCTCTAGAGAGGTGTCCCATCCCCAGTCAGGAGGTAAGGCTCTAGAGAGGTGTCCCATCCCCAGTCAGGAGGTAAGGCTCTAGAGAGGTGTCCCATCCCCAGTCAGGAGGTAAGGCTCTAGAGAGGTGTCCCATCCCCAGTCAGGAGGTAAGGCTCTAGAGAGGTGTCCCAGGCCAGTCAGGAGGTAAGGCTCTAGAGAGGTGTCCCATCCCCAGTCAGGAGGTAAGGCTCTAGAGAGGTGTCCCATCCCCAGTCAGGAGGTAAGGCTCTAGAGAGGTGTCCCGTCCCCAGTCAGGAGGTAAGGCTCTAGAGAGGTGTCCCAGGCCAGTCAGGAGGTAAGGCTCTAGAGAGGTGTCCCATCCCCAGTCAGGAGGTAAGGCTCTAGAGAGGTGTCCCAGGCCAGTCAGGAGGTAAGGCTCTAGAGAGGTGTCCCATCCCAGTCAGGAGGTAAGGCTCTAGAGAGGTGTCCCATCCCCAGTCAGGAGGTAAGGCTCTAGAGAGGTGTCCCATCCCCAGTCAGGAGGTAAGGCTCTAGAGAGGTGTCCCATCCCCAGTCAGGAGGTAAGGCTCTAGAGAGGTGTCCCATCCCCAGTCAGGAGGTAAGGCTCTAGAGAGGTGTCCCAGGCAGGTCAGGTGTGAGTCAGTATGTTTTCTTGACTTCCATTGTCCTCCTGGTGTCGCTGAATCTTCTCTCTACTTCCGTTTGCTCCTCAGTTCATGCTCCTTGGTTGAAGAGCGAGGTAGCGGCAGTGATCCTTTCCCTTAGTCAGTCAGTATGGCCCAGGCGGAGCCCCAGCCCAGTGGAGATAGCAGCCCCCAGCTCATCTCCCTCCAGTCGGAGAGGTCAGAGGCATCAGGGAACCATGTAGAGGTGGGCCCCGCCAACCGGAGGAAGAAGAGGAGGAAGGAGCCCAGACCTGAGTCCATCATTGTGTATCGCTCAGACAATGAGAGGGGGCCCGGGGAGGAGCAGGGTGGAGAGGAGGGAGTGGCCGACAGGAGCACAGAGGAGGGGGCCAAGTTCCTCACCACACCCACCGGCGAAGGTGAGACACCAGAGTCGATTTGCTGTATCCCAATGGCACCCTACTTTAGACTAGGGCCCAAATAGCTCTGGTCAAAGGTAGTGCACTGTAGGGACTAGGCTGTAATTTGGGATGCAGAATGTATTCATGAAAGCTGCTGCTAACAAATGATTGAATATATTTAGATGTCATAGATATGTCAGTTCTTCTACAGAAAATGCTGACTGACTAATGGGGCTTTCTCAATCTAACCTGCCACATCTTATACAATTTATCCACATTAAAATACACCTGTCATTGGGTTGTTTCCATAACATACCAGATATCTGACATGTCTTTCCCACTACAGTATGTTTAGCTGCCTCTTCCCTCTGAAAGCAAGCCTCGCCTACTTCTATGCAAAGAAGAATCATTCTGAAATGTATTTAGTGAACTGTGCTGTGTATGTTTTTGTCTTCTGTCTTAATAGTATTGTTGTTGTTGTGTATCTCCAGGAGCCTGGAGCTTACTAGTGTCATAATGTTGTTGTTGTGTATCTCCAGGAGGCTGGAGCTTACTAGTGTCATAATGTTGTTGTTGTTGTGTATCTCCAGGAGGCTGGAGCTTACTAGTGTCATAATGTTGTTGTTGTTGTGTATCTCCAGGAGGCTGGAGCTTACTAGTGTCATAATGTTGTTGTTGTTGTGTATCTCCAGGAGGCTGGAGTTTACTAGTGTCATAATGTTGTTGTTGTTGTGTATCTCCAGGAGGCTGGAGCTTACTAGTGTCATAATGTTGTTGTTGTTGTGTATCTCCAGGAGGCTGGAGCTTACTAGTGTCATAATGTTGTTGTTGTTGTGTATCTCCAGGAGGCTGGAGCTTACTAGTGTCATAATGTTGTTGTTGTTGTGTATCTCCAGGAGGCTGGAGCTTACTAGTGTCATAATGTTGTTGTTGTTGTTGTGTATCTCCAGAAGGCTGGAGCTTACTAGTGTCATAATGTTGTTGTTGTTGTGTATCTCCAGGAGGCTGGAGCTTACTAGTGTCATAATGTTGTTGTTGTTGTTGTTGTTGTGTATCTCCAGGAGGCTGGAGCTTACTAGTGTCATAATGTTGTTGTTGTTGTTGTTGTTGTGTATCTCCAGGAGGCTGGAGCTTACTAGTGTCATAATGTTGTTGTTGTTGTTGTGTATCTCCAGGAGGCTGGAGCTTACTAGTGTCATAATGTTGTTGTTGTTGTGTATCTCCAGGAGGCTGGAGCTTACTAGTGTCATAATGTTGTTGTTGTTGTTGCTGTGTATCTCCAGGAGGCTGGAGCTTACTAGTGTCATAATGTTGTTGTTGTTGTTGTGTATCTCCAGGAGGCTGGAGCTTACTAGTGTCATAATGTTGTTGTTGTGTATCTCCAGGAGGCTGGAGCTTACTAGTGTCATAATGTTGTTGTTGTTGTGTATCTCCAGGAGGCTGGAGCTTACTAGTGTCATAATGTTGTTGTTGTGTATCTCCAGGAGGCTGGAGCTTACTAGTGTCATAATGTTGTTGTTGTTGTGTATCTCCAGAAGGCTGGAGCTTACTAGTGTCATAATGTTGTTGTTGTGTATCTCCAGGAGGCTGGAGCTTACTAGTGTCATAATGTTGTTGTTGTTGTTGTGTATCTCCAGGAGGCTGGAGCTTACTAGTGTCATAATGTTGTTGTTGTTGTGTATCTCCAGGAGGCTGGAGCTTACTAGTGTCATAATGTTGTTGTTGTTGTTGTTGTTGTGTATCTCCAGGAGGCTGGAGCTTACTCGTGTCATAATGTTGTTGTTGTTGTTGTTGTTGTGTATCTCCAGGAGGCTGGAGCTTACTAGTGTCATAATGTTGTTGTTGTTGTGTATCTCCAGGAGGCTGGAGCTTACTAGTGTCATAATGTTGTTGTTGTTGTGTATCTCCAGGAGGCTGGAGTTTACTAGTGTCATAATGTTGTTGTTGTTGTTGCTGTGTATCTCCAGGAGGCTGGAGCTTACTAGTGTCATAATGTTGTTGTTGTTGTGTATCTCCAGGAGGCTGGAGCTTACTAGTGTCATAATGTTGTTGTTGTTGTTGCTGTGTATCGCCAGGAGGCTGGAGCTTACTAGTGTCATAATGTTGTTGTTGTTGTTGTGTATCTCCAGGAGGCTGGAGCTTACTAGTGTCATAATGTTGTTGTTGTTGTTGTGTATCTCCAGGAGGCTGGAGCTTACTAGTGTCATAATGTTGTTGTTGTTGTGTATCTCCAGGAGGCTGGAGCTTACTATTGTCATAATGTTGTTGTTGTTGTTGTGTATCTCCAGGAGGCTGGAGCTTACTAGTGTCATAATGTTGTTGTTGTTGTGTATCTCCAGGAGGCTGGAGCTTACTAGTGTCATAATGTTGTTGTTGTTGTGTATCTCCAGGAGGCTGGAGCTTACTAGTGTCATAATGTTGTTGTTGTTGTGTATCTCCAGGAGGCTGGAGCTTACTAGTGTCATAATGTTGTTGTTGTTGTGTATCTCCAGGAGGCTGGAGCTTACTAGTGTCATAATGTTGTTGTTGTTGTGTATCTCCAGGAGGCTGGAGCTTACTAGTGTCATAATGTTGTTGTTTTTGTGTATCTCCAGGAGGCTGGAGCTTACTAGTGTCATAATGTTGTTGTTGTTGTGTATCTCCAGGAGGCTGGAGCTTACTAGTGTCATAATGTTGTTGTTGTGTATCTCCAGGAGGCTGGAGCTTACTAGTGTCATAATGTTGTTGTTGTTGTGTATCTCCAGGAGGCTGGAGCTTACTAGTGTCATAATGTTGTTGTTGTTGTTGTGTATCTCCAGGAGGCTGGAGCTTACTAGTGTCATAATGTTGTTGTTGTTGTTGTGTATCTCCAGGAGGCTGGAGCTTACTAGTGTCATAATGTTGTTGTTGTTGTGTATCTCCAGGAGGCTGGAGCTTACTAGTGTCATAATGTTGTTGTTGTGTATCTCCAGGAGGCTGGAGCTTACTAGTGTCATAATGTTGTTGTTGTGTATCTCCAGGAGGCTGGAGCTTACTAGTGTCATAATGTTGTTGTTGTTGTGTATCTCCAGGAGGCTGGAGCTTACTAGTGTCATAATGTTGTTGTTGTTGTGTATCTCCAGGAGGCTGGAGCTTACTAGTGTCATAATGTTGTTGTTGTTGTGTATCTCCAGGAGGCTGGAGCTTACTAGTGTCATAATGTTGTTGTTGTTGTTGTGTATCTCCAGGAGGCTGGAGCTTACTAGTGTCATAATGTTGTTGCTGTGTATCTCCAGGAGGCTGGAGCTTACTAGTGTCATAATGTTGTTGTTGTTGTTGTGTATCTCCAGAAGGCTGGAGCTTACTAGTGTCATAATGTTGTTGTTGTTGTGTATCTCCAGGAGGCTGGAGCTTACTAGTGTCATAATGTTGTTGTTGTTGTTGTGTATCTCCAGAAGGCTGGAGCTTACTAGTGTCATAATGTTGTTGTTGTTGTGTATCTCCAGGAGGCTGGAGCTTACTAGTGTCATAATGTTGTTGTTGTGTATCTCCAGGAGGCTGGAGCTTACTAGTGTCATAATGTTGTTGTTGTGTATCTCCAGGAGGCTGGAGCTTACTAGTGTCATAATGTTGTTGTTGTTGTGTATCTCCAGGAGGCTGGAGCTTACTAGTGTCATAATGTTGTTGTTGTTGTGTATCTCCAGGAGGCTGGAGCTTACTAGTGTCATAATGTTGTTGTTGTGTATCTCCAGGAGGCTGGAGCTTACTAGTGTCATAATGTTGTTGTTGTTGTTGTGTATCTCCAGGAGGCTGGAGCTTACTAGTGTCATAATGTTGTTGTTGTTGTGTATCTCCAGGAGGCTGGAGCTTACTAGTGTCATAATGTTGTTGTTGTTGTTGTGTATCTCCAGGAGGCTGGAGCTTACTAGTGTCATAATGTTGTTGTTGTTGTTGTGTATCTCCAGGAGGCTGGAGCTTACTAGTGTCATAATGTTGTTGTTGTTGTGTATCTCCAGAAGGCTGGAGCTTACTAGTGTCATAATGTTGTTGTTGTTGTTGTGTATCTCCAGGAGGCTGGAGCTTACTAGTGTCATAATGTTGTTGTTGTTGTGTATCTCCAGAAGGCTGGAGCTTACTAGTGTCATAATGTTGTTGTTGTTGTTGTGTATCTCCAGGAGGCTGGAGCTTACTAGTGTCATAATGTTGTTGTTGTTGTGTATCTCCAGGAGGCTGGAGCTTACTAGTGTCATAATGTTGTTGTTGTTGTGTATCTCCAGGAGGCTGGAGCTTACTAGTGTCATAATGTTGTTGTTGTTGTGTATCTCCAGGAGGCTGGAGCTTACTAGTGTCATAATGTTGTTGTTGTTGTTGTGTATCTCCAGAAGGCTGGAGCTTACTAGTGTCATAATGTTGTTGTTGTTGTGTATCTCCAGGAGGCTGGAGCTTACTAGTGTCATAATGTTGTTGTTGTTGTTGTTGTTGTGTATCTCCAGGAGGCTGGAGCTTACTAGTGTCATAATGTTGTTGTTGTGTATCTCCAGGAGGCTGGAGCTTACTAGTGTCATAATGTTGTTGTTGTGTATCTCCAGGAGGCTGGAGCTTACTAGTGTCATAATGTTGTTGCTGTGTATCTCCAGGAGGCTGGAGCGACAGGAGCATGCCCCCAGACAGCCGCTATGTGACCCTGACCGGCACCATCACCAGGGGGAAGAAGAAGGGTCAGCTGGTGGACATCCACGTTACTCTAACAGAGAGAGAACTCCGGGACATGACCCTCTCTAAAGAACGTCTGGACGCTGAGTGTGAGGGGGGCCAGGGCTCCAAGCGTACCTTTGGCTTGGGGTTCTGCCAGGGCCCCCATGTGATCCTCTGGAGCCTATCGTGTGCCCCCGTAGTCTTCCTCCTCGCCTTCATCACGTCGTTCTACTATGGAACGCTCACCTGGTACAACGTGTTCCTGGTCTACAACGAGGAGAGAACATTCTGGCACAAGATCACCATCTGCCCCTTCCTCATCATCTTCTACCCCATGCTGATCATGCCCATGGCCCTGGCCCTGGCGCTGTACTGCGCCCTGGCGCAGGTCTCCTGGGCCTTTAGTGAGTGGTGGCTGTCTGTCCGGGACCTGGAGAAGGGGTTCTGTGGCTGGGCCTGTGGGAAGCTGGGGATGGAGGACTGTTCTCCATATAGTATCGTGGAGCTGCTGGACTCTGACAACTTCTCAGGGAGCATGCAGGGGAATAACAAGGCCCCCAGCGAAGAGGCACAGACTTCCTCTGTGTGAGACTGGGTTGTATTCACTGGGAAGCAAACAGCGATGGACTACCTGAACTTATCCATTAACAAACACTTTAGTTTGACTTTGCACAACATCTTGCAATGGTGTACACACTAATGAGTATGACCCTGGACTGGCATCATGGACACACACAAACTGGCAAGGTTGTCATACTTCCACATTTTTTAAACCAGCAAAAGCTGGTTATTGGTTTAACTTCCACTTCTTACTAATTTATCTAACCTCGCATTCTGACTGGTTGTTATTGAAGTGAGCTCTGAGTTTACTGTTCCAATCACTATGTTGTTATGTTTTTAAATGTTCTTATTTATTTGAATATGTCAACCACTAGCTAGTTTAGTTCTAAGTGTTGTAAATTGATGTTTTGTACCATAGCGTAGGACGGGTGCTGTTAAAAAGATGTTTAAATTAAATATACTGTAATGACCGCAGGCATGTAACATGAGGGTCGCTACAATGCTGCCTGAAGTTGACCTTGTACCGCACAGAGGATCAAACACAAGACATATCTATCTAACATATTGATAGATTTCCGTTGGATAAATGTTGCACTGAAATCTTCGATAGGACAGGCAGGAAGTTACCTTTATATCTAATGTGCTGTACCCGCATGAAGTAATACTTTACATTTCTCTCTTTCGGGTTGAAGAGATTACATTTTAAACTGTGGCGAGGTTGAAGGAACACTGGGGCCAGTCATTCAGCAGACAAGAATGTAGAATTAAGATTTGAAGGATCTGAAAGGATTTTGGTCAGTACCTCTGTTCTCTATATAAAGGTTCATCTGTGTGTGTTGTTCAATCACTCTTCACATCATGTTTGTTGCTCACCGTGAGAGGAAATTTATGGAAATAAAACCTGAATGATTTTCACAGTTCAACAGTGGGGTAATTTTGTCATGCTCGTTTTAAAGTTCTATCTCTATGATTATTAGGTACACTACATTACCAAAAGTATGTGGACACCTGCTCGTTTAACATCTCATTCCAAAATCTTGGGCATTAATATGGAGTTGGTCCCCCCTTTGCTGCTATAACAGCCTCCACTCTTCTGGGAAGGCTTTCCACTAGATGTTGGAACATTGCTGCGGGGACTTGCTTCCATTCAGCCACAAAAGCATTAGTGAGGTCGGGCACTGATGTTGATTGATTAGGCCCGGCTCGCAGTCGGCGTTCCAATTCATCCCAAAGGTGTTTGATGGGGTTGAGGTCAGGGCTCTGTGAAGGCCAGTCATGTTCTTTCACACCGATCTCGACAAACCATTTCTGTATGGACCTCGCTTTGTGCACGGGGGCATTGTCATGCTGAAACAGGAAAGGGCCTTCCCCAAACTGTTGCTACAAAGTTGGAAGCACAGAATCGTCTAGAATGTCATTGTATGTTGTAGCGTTAAGATTTCCCTTCACTGGAACTAAGGGGCCTAGCCCGAACCATGAAAAACAGCCCCAGACCATTACTCCTCATCCACCAAACTTTACAGTTGGCACTATGCATTGGGGCTGGTAGCGTTCTTCTGGCATCCGCCAAACCCAGATTTGTCCGCCGGACTGCCAGATGGTGAAGCGTGATTCATCACTCCAGAGAATGTGTTTTCACTGCTCTAGAGTCCAATGGCGGCGAGCTTTACACCACTCCAGCCAACGCTTGGCATTGCTCATGGTGATCTTAGGCTTGTGTGCGGCTGCTCGGCCATGGAAACCCATTTCATGAAGCTCCTGACGAACAGTTATTGTGCTGACGTTGCTTCCAGTGGCAGTTTGGAACTCGGTAGTGAGTGTTGCAACCAAGAACAGACAATTTTTACGATCGTTTTTTATATTTATTTTTTTATTATCTTGCCTTTCCAAAGTTTTTGAATCCCAACTGTTGCTATGAACTTTTGAAACTTTTTTTTTGGGGGGGGGGGGGTTGGTAGATCAGCTTAATATTGCAGATAGATTGTAACTTCCATCAATGTAATTGTCTGCATCATTTCCAATCCCCCATCTTTATATATATATACTCCCCTTTATTACTTTTCAACCCCGCCATCCTTTCCCTACTTGGGGTAAATTAGTGAACAACAATGCCCAGGCCTCTACTTCCAGCCTATACTTACTATCTATCTACACCTTATGGACACAGTCAATTTTACAATAATTCTATTTAATTTGTTTTTTCTCCTGAACTTCCTAAACCTCTCCGATCATTTTCATGATGTCCATCCGGTGTGCTTCTAAATACCATATCTTTCTAACTGTGCTCTTTCCCAAAAGCTCCCAACATACAACCTATATACTTATTATGGACACAGTATGTTTTACATTAGTTGTCTTGTTATTAGTTGTTGTTATTTGTTATTAGTCCCATCCTTCAACTCCATTCAACACCTCCCATCTATCTCTTAACACCATCCATATAGGATTTCTATTTGCCATATATATTTCAACCGTACTGTGATGTTTTACAAAAGTTCTGAACCTTTCTATTCTCATTGTTTCTATAGATTGTGAATTAAAAATAAACATTTTTGCTAAAAGTATTATTATATTACTGATCGATTGACTATGACTTTTCAGATCACCCAGTAGTGCTATCTGCAGGGTTAGCTCCAGGTAAATATTGCAATCCTTCAGCCATTCCTGGACCTGTGTCCAAAAACAAGCTACAAATGGACAGAACCAAAACAAATGATCTAATGATTCTGTCTCTTCACAGCAAAATATGCAGAGCTGGGAAGATTGTATCCCCCATATAAATAACATTCTATTGGTAGCAATAATTTTATATAATCATTTAAATTGAACAATTCAAAGTTTTGAATCCGGTGTCTTTTTGTGTATCAGTTCATAAACACTATGCCATGGGATCGGTACGTCAAAAATCTCTTCCCAACTATTTTGCGATCTATATGGGACGGCTGTCAATCCTTTGGTCCTTAAGTGAAACTGATATCCTTTTTTATTTATCACAGTTTTCCTTAACCAATTATGTTCTTTAATGCAAGGCCAACAGACAAGTTCCTTACTTTCTCCCCGTTCCACTTTCCTCTTCTGCGGTAAGGCTGCAATTATTTGGTTGTAATTTTGGGTAGAGCAGACATTTCCATACGTTTTTGTTAGCTGCATGTGCGACATAACTCCACCAGTCCTACCGATGATATAATTTATGAAGATTATACCTTTTTTAAACATTCTGTCAAAAAATAAAGTTTTTTTGTCAATTAGTATTTTTGAATTTAACCACAATATTTGTTGCATTATTTGTTATGTCGTTTCTGGAGGATTAAATTGAAATTGCAACCAACTTTCTATGGCTTGTTTTAGAAATAGTGATATTTGGGAGATGATTTCCTTTTCAAATAACTGAAAATGAGTGGTTGTAATCTGAATAAAGGGGAAAAGGCCATTCTTGAACATTGGGTGAGACAATTTTACTAATTTGCTTGAGAACCAGTTCGGATTTAAGTATAACTTTTGTATGACTGAAGCTTTTAGTTATAGGTCTAATGCTTTAATATTTAATAATTTCTGTCCTCCGAATTCATATTCATTATATAAATAGGCCCTTTTAATTTTGTCTGGCTTGCCGTTCCAAATAAAATTGAATATTTTTTTCTCATATAATTTAAAAAACAGTTCGCTAGGCGTAGGCAAGACCATAAGCAAATAGGTAAACTGGGATAATACTAAAGAGTTAATCAGGGTGATTTTTCCACAAATTGACAGTGATTTACCTTTCCATGGTAGCAAGATCTTATCTGTTTTTGCTAACTTTCTATTAAAATTAATTGGAGTGAGATCATTTATTTCATTTGGGATATGTATTCCGAGTATATCCACATCACCATCAGACCATTTTATTGGTAAACTACATGGTAATGTACATTTTTTATTTTTTAGTGATCCAATACGTAATATAGTATATTTGTCATAATTTGGTTGTAATCCAGAGAGGTTAGCTTGTCTCTCTCTGTGTGTTCGTGCCGTGGGAGGACGGGTTTCTTCGTTGGCAGAAAGCAATGGCTAGCTAGTATGCTAACTATTCTAGCTAACTAACTGGCTGAATAAGTTGACGACGGACTCGCTCAAGCTGTCGGGACTAACCCACAACGTTAGACACGGACACAAATGATCTGCTTGGCATGTTGACACAGTGGTGGTTTGTTGTGGCCGAGTATTGGTGCTAAATCGTGTTGTTGGAGGCCGGCATGCTAGCTGGCTGTGGCGTCATATGACAAGGTGCCCTAGACGGTTTTCACGGAAGAATAATGTACCAAGTTAGCTAGCTGAATAAACTAAGTCAGTCTATTCCTAGAAAACATTGAACCGCTGTAGTTTACAACAATTATAGTTTCTGAGGTGGAAGTTGGGAGAGTTATATTTGGGAGTTGTGGTGAGGGAGGCCCGGCTCTCTCGCTTTCCCAGATGTTTAGTTCATTTCATTCCGATCTCCTTTGCATTATTGTAGCCATTTTCTGTAGCCTGTCAACTATGCCTCTGTCTATCCCTGTTCTCTCCTCTCCGCACAGGCTATACAAACGCCTCACACCGCGTGGCTGCTGCCTCTCTAACCTGGTGGTCCCTGCACACACGACCCACGTGGAGTTCCAGATCTCAGGCAGCCTCTGGAACTGCCGCTCTGCTGCCAACAAGGCAGAGTTCATCTCAGCCTATGCTACCCTCCAGTCCCTCGACTTCTTGGCACTGACGGAAACATGGATTACCACTGAAAACACTGCTACTCCTACTGCTCTCTCCTCGTCTGACCATGTGTTCTCGCATACCCCGAGAGCATCTGGTCAGCGGGGTGGTGGCACAGGAATCCTCATCTCTCCCAAGTGGACATTCTCTCTTTTCCCCCTGACCCATCTGTCTATCTTCTCATTTGAATTCCATGGTGTCACAGTCACTCACCCCTCACAGTTCTGGGTGACTTCAACCTCCCTACGTCTACCTTTGACTCATTTCTCTCTGCCTCCTTCTTTCCACTCCTCTCCTCTTTTGACCTCACCCTCTCACCGTCCCCCCCTACTCACAAGGCAGGCAATACGCTTGACCTCATCTTTACTAGATGCTGTTCCTCTACTAATCTTACTGCAACTCCCCTCCAAGTCTCCGACCACTACTTTGTATCCTTTTCTCTCTCGCTCTCCTCCAACACTACTCACTCTGCCCCTATTCAGATGGTAATGCGCCGTCGCAACCTTCACTCTCTCTCTCCCGCTACTCTCTCCTCTTCCAGCCTATCATCTCTTCCCTCTGCTCAATCCTTCTCCCTCCAATCTCCTGATTCTGCCTCCTCAACCCTCCTCTCCTCCCTTTCTGCATCCTTTGACTCTCTATGTCCCCTATCCTCCCGGCCGGCTCGGTCCACCCCTCCTGCTCCGTGGCTTGACGACTCATTGCGAGGTCACAGAACAGGGCTCCGGGCAGCCGAGCGGAAATGGAGGAAAACTAGACTCCCTGCGGACCTGGCATCTTTTCACTCCCTCCTCTCTACATTTTCTTCATCTGTTTCTGCTGCTAAAGCCACTTTCTACCACTCTAAATTCCAAGCATCTGCCTCTAACCCTAGGAAGCTCTTTGCCACCTTCTCCTCCCTGCTGAATCCTCCTCCCCCTCCCCCCCCTCCTCCCTCTCTGTGGATGACTTCGTCAACCATTTTGAAAAGAAGGTTGATGACATCCGATCCTCGTTTGTTAAGTCAAATGACACTGCTGGTCCTGCACACACTGCCCTACCCTATGCTTTGACTTCTTTCTCCCCTCTCTCTCCAGATGAAATCTTGCGACTTGTGACGGCCGGCCGCCCAACAACCTGCCAGCTTGACCCTATCCCCTCCTCTCTTCTCCAGACCATCTCTGTTGACCTTCTCCCTTACCTCACCTCGCTCATCAACTCATTCTTGACTGCTGGCTATGTCCCTTCCGTCTTCAAGAGAGCGAGAGTTGCACCCCTTCTCAAAAAACCAACACTCGATCCCTCTGATGTCAACAACTACAGACCAGTATCCCTTCTTTATTTTCTCTCCAAAACTCTTGAGCCAACTCTCTTGCTATCTCTCTCAGAATGACCTTCTTGATCCAAACCAGTCAGGTTTCAAGACTGGTCATTCAACTGAGACTGCTCTTCTCTGTGTCACGGAGGCTCTGCGCACTGCTAAAGCTAACTCTCTCTCCTCTGCTCTTGTCCTTCTAGACCTGTCTGCTGCCTTTGATACTGTGAACCATCAGATCCTCCTCTCCACCCTCTCCGAGTTGGGCATCTCCGGCGCGGCTCACTCTTGGATTGCGTCCTACCTAACCGGTCGCTCCTACCAAGTGGTGTGGCAAGAATCTGTCTCCACACCACGTGCTCTCACCACTGGTGTCCCCCAGGGCTCAGTTTTAGGCCCTCTCCTATTCTCGCTATACACCAAGTCACTTGGCTCTGTCATATCCTCACATGGCCTCTGCTATCATTGCTACGCAGACAACACACAACTAATCTTCTCCTTTCCCCCTTCTGAGAACCAGGTGGCGAATCACATGTGAGGATGTCTGGCAGACATATCAGTGTGGATGACGGATCACCACCTCAAGCTGAACCTCGGCAAGACGGAGCTGCTCTTCCTCCCGGGGAAGGACTGCCCGTTCCATGATCTCGCCATCACGGTTGACAACTCCGTTGTGTCCTCCTCCCAAAGTGCGAAGAGCCTTGGCGTGACCCTGGACAACACCCTGTCGTTCTCCGCTAACATCAAGGCGGTGACCCGATCCTGTAGGTTCATGCTCTACAACATTCGGAGAGTACGACCCTGCCTTACACAGGAAGCGGCACAGGTCCTAATCCAGGCACTTGTCATCTCCCGTCTGGATTACTGCAAATCGCTCTTGGCTGGGCTCCCTGCCTGTGCCATTAAACCCCTACAACTCATCCAGAATGCCGCAGCCCGTCTGGTGTTCAACCTTCCCAAGTTCTCTCACGTCACCCCGCTCTTCCGCACACTCCACTGGCTTCCAGTTGAAGCTCGCATCTGCTACAAGACCATGGTGCTTGCCTACGGAGCTGTGAGGGGAACGGCACTGCCGTACCTTCAGGCTCTGATCAGTCCCTACACCCAAATGAGGGCATTGCGTTAATCCACATCTGGCCTGCTGGCCCCCCTACCTCTGCGGAAGCACAGTTCCCGCTCAGCCCAGTCAAAACTGTTCGCTGCTCTGGCACCCCAATGGTGGAACAAGCTCCCTCACGACGCCAGGACAGCGGAGTCACTCACCACCTTCCGGAGACACTTGAAACCCCACCTCTTTAAGGAATACCTGGGATAGGATAAAGTAATCCTTCTACCCCCCCTTACCCCAACCCAAAGAAGAAAAAAAAAAAAAAAATATATATATATATATATATATATATATATTGTAAAGTGGTTATCCCACTGGCTATAAGGTGAATGCACCAATTTGTAAGTCACTCTGGATAAGAACGTCTGCTAAATGACGTAAATGTAAATGTAAAATGTACCTAGATCCTCTGAGGCTGTGGAGGGATTCTAGTTGTCATCAGCGTACAATGACACCTTTGTTTTTAAGCCCTGGATTTCTAATCCTCTGATATTATTATTGGATCTGATTTTAATAGCTAACATCTCGATGGCCACAATAAATAGATATGCCGATAATGGACAACCTTGTTTCACTCCTCTTGACAGTTTAAAACTTTCTGAGAAATAGCCATTATTTACTATTTTACACCTAGGGTTACTATAAATGAGTTTGACCCATTTTATAAGAGATTCTCCAAAATTGAATTGATTGATTTTTAAGTAATTAATTTGCATTTTATTGCATGACATAAGTATTTGATCACCTACCAACCAGTAAGAATTCCGGCTCTCACAGACCTGTTAGTTTTTCTTTAAGAAGCCCTCTTGTTCTCCACTCATTACCTGTATTAACTGCACCTGTTTGAACTCGTTACCTGTAGAAAAGACACCTGTCCACACACTCAATCAAACAGACTCCAACCTCTCCACAATGGCCAAGACCAGAGAGCTGTGTAAGGACATCAGGGATCAAATTGTAGACCTGCACAAGGCTGGGATGGGCTACAGGACAATAGGCAAGCAGCTTGGTGAGAAGGCAACAACTGTTGGCGCAATTATTAGAAAATGGAAGAAGTTCAAGATGACGGTCAATCACCCTCGGTCTGGGGCTCCATGCAAGATCTCACCTCGTGGGGCATCAATGATCATGAGGAAGGTGAGGGATCAGCCCAGAACTACATGGCAGGACCTGGTCAATGACCTGAAGAGAGCTGGGACCACAGTCTCAAAGAAAACCATTAGTAACACACTACGCCGTCATGGATTAAAATCCTGCAGCGCACGCAAGGTCCCCCTGCTCAAGTCAGCGCATGTCCAGGCCCATCTGAAGTTTGCCAATGACCATCTGGATGATCCAGAGGAGGAATGGGAGAAGGTCATGTGGTCTGATGAGACAAAAATAGAGCTTTTTGGTCTAAACTACACTCGCTGTGTTTGGAGGAAGAAGAAGGATGAGTACAACCCCAAGAACACCATCCCAACCATGAAGCATGGAGGTGGAAACATCATTCTTTGGGGATGCTTTTCTGCAAAGGGGACAGGACGACTGCACCGTATTGAGGGGAGGATGGATGGGGCCATGTATCACGAGATCTTAGCCAACAACCTCCTTCCCTCAGTAAGAGCATTGAAGATGGGTCGTGGCTGGGTCTTCCAGCATGACAACGACCCGAAACACACAGCCAGGGCAACAACTAAGGAGTGGCTCCGTAAGAAGCATCTCAAGGTCCTGGAGTGGCCTAGCCAGTCTCCAGACTTGAACCCAATAGAAAATCTTTGGAGGGAGCTGAAAGTCCGTATTGCCCAGTGACAGCCCCGAAACCTGAAGGATCTGGAGAAGGTCTGTATGGAGGAGTGGGCCAAAATCCCTGCTACAGTGTGTGCAAACCTGTTCAAGACCTACAGGGAATGTATGATCTCTGTAATTGCAAACAAAGGTTTCTGTACCAAATATTAAGTTCTGCTTTTCTGATGTATCAAATACTTATGTCATAAAATGCAAATTGATTACTTAAAAATCATACAATGTGATTTTCTGGATTTTTGTTTTAGATTCCGTCTCTCACAGTTGAAGTGAACCTATGATAAAAATTACAGACCTCTACATGCTTTGTAAGTGGGAAAACCTGCAAAATCGGCAGTGTATCAAATACTTGTTCTCCCCACTGTATTAACACCCCAGTCGTCCTTTATCAAATGCCTTTTCGAAGTCTGCTATGAATAGCAGGCCTGGTTTCCCATATTTTCCATAGTGTTCTATTGTTTCCAATACTTGCCTTATATTATCTCCAATGTATCTTCCATGTAAAAAACCTGTCTGATTAGAATGAACAATGTCCGACAATATCTTTTTAATTCTATGCGCTATACATTTTGCTAGAATTTTTGCATCACAACACTGAAGTGTAAGGGGCCTCCAATTTTTTTAATGGACTGGATCTTTATATTTTCCACTTGTATCCTGTTTCAGTAATAATGAGATCAGACCTTCTTCTTGAGTGTCAGATAATCTACCATTTACGTAGTGGTTAAAACATGCTAATAACGGTCCTCTTAGTATATCAAAAAAGGTTTGGTATACCTCGACTGGTATGCCATCCAACCCTGGAATTTTCCCGGACTTAAAGTCTTTAATTGCATCCAGAAGGTCTGTATCAAAAGGTTGGCTGGTCCTCATTAAAGTCCCGTAGATCACTTCATTATTCCCGTTCTGTTTCCACACAAGCTTCTGACTTACCTAACTTCACTGTTAAAATATAACCTGTTCACAAGGTTCCTCGGGTCTCCAACGAACTAGGTAAATCCGCTTTTAGTTTTAAAGCACCTCATTGCTGGAACCAACTACAAAATATATTACAATTGGATGTTCTGGAGCCGCTCGGGCAATTTAAATATTGATTGGGGACCTTATTGACGAATGTAACTGTTTTTCTTGAATATTTGTGTGTTTTTTTAAACTGGTTTTATACTGTTTAAATAAAGAAAAACAAAGAAATCAGTGTGGATAAATATCACATTTGGAGTACAGTGGCAAATCAAATCAAATCAAATTGTATTTGTCACATGCAACAAATACAACAGGTGTAGACCTTTCCAAGAAATGCTTTCTTACAAGCCCTTAACCAACAATGCAGTTTTAAGAAAATAGAGTTAAGAAAATATTTACTAAATAAACTAAAGTAAAAAATATAATAAAAGTAACACAATAAAATAACAATAACGAGGCTACAGTGGGGGAAAAAAGTATTTAGTCAGCCACCAATTGTGCAAGTTCTCCCACTTAAAAAGATGAGAGAGGCCTGTAATTTTCATCATAGGTACACGTCAACTATGACAGACAAAATGAGAAAAAAAAATCCAGAAAATCACATTGTAGGATTTTTTATGAATTTATTTGCTAATTATGGTGGAAAATAAGTATTTGGTCACCTACAAACAAGCAAGATTTCTGGCTCTCACAGACCTGTAACTTATTTTTTAAGAGGCTCCTCTGTCCTCCACTCGTTACCTGTATTAATGGCACCTGTTTGAACTTGTTATCAGTATAAAAGACACCTGTCCACAACCTCAAACAGTCACACTCCAAACTCCACTATGGCCAAGACCAAAGAGCTGTCAAAGGACACCAGAAACAAAATTGTAGACCTGCACCAGGCTGGGAAGACTGAATCTGCAATAGGTAAGCAGCTTGGTTTGAAGAAATCAACTGTGGGAGCAATTATTAGGAAATGGAAGACATACAAGACCACTGATAATCTCCCTCGATCTGCGGCTCCACGCAAGATCTCACCCCGTGGCGTCAAAATGATCACAAGAACGGTGAGCAAAAATCCCAGAACCACACGGGGGGACCTAGTGAATGACCTGCAGAGAGCTGGGACCAAAGTAACAAAGCCTACCATCAGTAACACACTACGCCGCCAGTGACTCAAATCCTGCAGTGCCAGACGTGTCCCCCTGCTTAAGGTGTCCAGGCCCGTCTGAAGTTTGCTAGAGTGCATTTGGATGATCCAGAAGAGGATTGGGAGAATGTCATATGGTCAGATGAAACCAAAATAGAATTTTTTGGTAAAAACTCAACTCGTCGTGTTTGGAGGACAAAGAATGCTGAGTTGCATCCAAAGAACACCATACCTACTGTGAAGCATGGGGGTGGAAACATCATGCTTTGGGGCTGTTTTTATGCAAAGGGACCAGGACGACTGATCCGTGTAAAGGAAAGAATGAATGGGGCCATGTATCGTGAGATTTTGAGTGAAAACCTCCTTCCATCAGCAAGGGCATTGAAGATGAAACGTGGCTGGGTCTTTTAGCATGACAATGATCCCAAACACACCGCCCGGGCAACGAAGGACTGGCTTCGTAAGAAGCATTTCAAGGTCCTGGAGTGGCCTAGCCAGTCTCCAGATCTCAACCCCATAGAAAATCTTTGGAGGGAGTTGAAAGTCCGTGTTGCCCAGCGACAGCCCCAAAACATCACTGCTCTAGAGGAGATCTGCATGGAGGAATGGGCCAAAATAACAGCAACAGTGTGTGAAAACCTTGTGAAGACTTACAGAAAACGTTTGACCTGTGTCATTGCCAACAAAGGGTATATAACAAAGTATTGAGAAACTTTTGTTATTGACCAAATACTTATTTTCCACCATAATTTGCAAATAAATTCATAAAAAATCCTACAATGTGATTTTCTGGATTTTTTTTTCTCATTTTGTCTGTCATTGTTGACGTGTACCTATGATGAAAATTACAGGCCTCTCTCATCTTTTAAAGTGGGAGAACTTGCACAATTGGTGGCTGACTAAATACTTTTTTTCCCCACTGTATATACAGGGGTTACCGGTACTGAGTCAAAGTGTGGCGTTACAGGTTAGTGGAGGTAATTTGTACATGTAGGTAGGGGTAAAGTGACTATACATAGATAATAAACAGCGAGGAGCAGCAGTGTAAAATCAAAGGGTGGGGGGGGGGTCAATGTAAATAGTCTGGGTGGCCATTTGATTAATTGTTCAGGAGTCTTATGGCTTGGGGGTAGAAGCTGTTAAGGAGCCTTTTGGACCTAGACTTGGCGCTCCGGTACCGATTGCCATGCGGTAGCAGAGAGAACAGTCTATGACTTGGGTGACTGGAGTCTTTGACAATTTTTTGGGCCTTCCTCTGACACCGCCTAGAATATAGGTCCTGGATGGCAGGAAGCTTGGC
The DNA here is from genome assembly GCF_964263955.1 of Coregonus lavaretus. Lineage (NCBI taxonomy): Eukaryota > Metazoa > Chordata > Actinopteri > Salmoniformes > Salmonidae > Coregonus > Coregonus lavaretus. The sequence goes on from NW_028164878.1 coordinate 402,410, forward strand.
CCCAGTGATGTACTGGGCCGTACACACTACCCTCTGTAGCGCCTTACGGTCGGATGCCGAGCAGTTGCCATACCAGGCGGTGATGCAACCGGTCAGGATGCTCTCGACGGTACAGCTATAGAACTTCTTGAGGATCTGGGGACCCATGCCAAATCTTTTCAGTCTCCTGAGGGGGAATAGACGTTGTCGTGCCCTCTTCAAGACTGTCTTGGTGTGTTTGGACCATGATAGTTTGTTGGTGATGTGGACACCAAGGAACTTGAAACTTTCGACCCGCTCCACTACAGCCCCTTCGATGTTAATGGGGGCGTGTTCAGCCCTCCTTTTCCTGTAGTCCACAATCAGCTCCTTTGTCTTGCTCACATTGAGGGAGAGGTTGTCGTCCTGGCACCACACTGCCAGGTCTCTGACCTCCTCCCTATAGGCTGTCTCATCGTTGTCGGTGATCAGGCCTACCAGTGTTGTGTCGTCAGCAAACTTAATGTTGGTGTTGGAGTCGTGCCTGGCCACGCAGTCGTGGGTGAACAGGGAGTACAGGAGGGGACTAAGCGCGCACCCCTGAGGGGCCCCCGTGTTGAGGATCAGTGTGGCAGATGTGTTGTTGCCCACCCTTACCACCTGGGGGCGGCCCGTCAGGAAGTCCAGGATCCAGTTACAGAGGGAGGTGTTCAGTCCCAGGGTCCTTAGCTTAGTGATGAGCTTTGTGGGCACTATGGTGTTGAACGCTGAGCTGTAGTCATTGAATAGCATTCTCACATAGGTGTTCCTTTTGTCCAGATGGGAAAGGGCAGTGTGGAGTGCGATTGAGACTGCGTCATCTGTGGATCTGTTGGGGTGGTATGCGAATTGGAGTGGGTCTAGGGTTTCCGGGATGATGGTGTTGATGTGAACCATGACCAGCCTTTCAAAGCACTTCATTGCTACCGACGTGAGTGCTACAGGGCGGTAATCATTTAGGTAGGTTACCTTCACTTTCTTGGGCACAGGGACTATGGTGGTCTGCTTGAAACATGTAGGTATTACAGTCTCGGTTAGGGAGAGGTTGAAAATGTCAGTGAAGACACTTGCCAGTTGGTCCGCGCATGCTCGGAGTACACATCCTGGTAATCCGTCTGGCCCTGCGGCTTTGTGAATGTTGACCTGTTTAAAGGTCTTACTCACATCGGCTATGGAGAGCGTGATCACACAGTCGTCCGGAACAGCTGGTGAGAGTACACAAAGTCATAATTATGCCAATTTTTTTACTTTCTCATTTTAAAATCTGATTTTGAACCTAACCTTAACCTTAACCTTGTGTCTAACCTTAAATGAAGACCAAAAAGCTATTTTTTGTTTTCATTAAATTGTACGATATTTTGACTTTGTGGTTGTGGTAACTAGTGACAACCGATAAGGCCAACCGCGGTACTGCAGGCAATGTTTCCAGAAAACAGGATCCACCATTATTACATTTACATTTTAGTCATTTAGCAGACGCTCTTATCCAGAGCGACTTACAGTTAGTGAATACATATTTTTATTTTTTTATACTGGCCCCCCGTGGGAATCAAACCCACATCCCTGGCATTGCAAACGCCATGCTCTATCAACTGAGCTACATCCCTGCCGGCCATTCCCTCCCCTACCCTGGACGACGCTGGGCCAATTGTGCGATGCCCATGAGTCTCCCGGTCGCGGCCGGCTGCGACAGAGCCTGGATTCGAACCAGGATCTCTAGTGGCACAGTTAGCACTGCGATGCAGTGCCTTAGACCACTGCGCCACTCAGGAGGAGTATGGCGGATCTTCGTGGTCAATATTTGTGGACATACAATTTTTTCCCCAACATAATCATGGCACCAATACTTGCTTCTATTTCACCAGATGTATGTCTTTGAACCGATTAAAATCTAAAATCACACACAGACGAAGTTAGGAGCCAATGGCAGCCTGCTGTACCCCGGTTGGCCTTCAACTTGAGATACTTAATGAGAGGGGGCAGCACTGAGCTAGCCTGCAACGTCAATTCCTACAACAGCTCAAACTCCTCCATGTAGCAAAATGACGCATAAAGGACGCTTCCTGATCTTCAAATGCGCCACAGACTTCAGGCCGTGTCCAGACTTGACAGTTCATGAACAACACAACACTAAACAATACATTAATTGCACTATAACGGTGACAAATGCTGCCCACAAACTGTTAGGGCCTCCATAAAGCAGTCTATCAGCGGAGCCTTGTCTGGCAGCGAAACAGTTCATTCAGCCTCATTTACTGCCTTAAAAGAAAACATAGCTGATATGGCTGACTTGCTTAAACAAATGTGGTTTTTACTGACAATTGAGATGTACAAACTACGGCATAAAAAATAAATAACGGAAAAGTGGTGCGTGCATATGTATTCACCCCCTTTGCTATGAAGCCCCTAAATAAGATCTGGTGCAACCGATTACCTTCAGAAGTCACATAATTAGTTAAATAAAGTCCACCTGTGTGCAATCTAAGTGTCACATGATCTCAGTATATATACACCTGTTCTGAAAGGCCCCAGAGTCTGCAACACCACTAAGCAAGGGGCACCATGAAGACCAAGGAGCTCTCCAAACAGGTCAGGGACAAAGTTGTGGAGAAGTACAGATCAGGGTTGGGTTATAAAAAATTATCAGAAACTTTGAACATCCCACGGAGCACCATTAAATCCATTATTAAAAAATGGAAAGAATATGGCACCACAACAAACCTGCCAAGAGAGGGCTTCCCACCAAACTCACGGACCAGGCAAGGAGGGCATTAATCAGAGAGGCAACAAAGAGACCAAAGATAACCCTGAAGGAGCTGCAAAGCTCCACAGCGGAGATTGGACTATCTGTCCTACTAAGCTATATGGAATTGTTTTAAGGTCATACCCAGGATAATTTTGCCATTTGATTTTGAATTTGAAGACCCCTTGAAGTATAAAAAAATAAATACAAATAAATAATTTGATGAAAGATAGTCTTTACTGCTATTAGCCCATACAAACACATTGAATAACAGATTCACTACATGGAACAACAGATAGTCCTTACTGCTATTAGCCCATACAAACACATTGAATAACAGATTCACTACATGGAACAACAGATAGTCCTTACTGCTATTAGCCCATACAAACACATTGAATAACAGAATCACTACATGGAACAACAGATAGTCCTTACTGCTATTAGCCCATACAAACACATTGAATAACAGACTCACTACATGGAACAACAGATAGTCCTTACTGCTATTAGCCCATACAAACACATTGAATAACAGATTCACTACATGGAACAACAGATAGTCCTTACTGCTATTAGCCCATACAAACACATTGAATAACAGACTCACTACATGGAACAACAGATAGTCCTTACTGCTATTAGCCCATACAAACACATTGAATAACAGACTCACTACATGGAACAACAGATAGTCCTTACTGCTATTAGCCCATACAAACACATTGAATAACAGATTCACTACATGGAACAACAGATAGTCCTTACTGCTATTAGCCCATACAAACACATTGAATAACAGACTCACTACATGGAACAACAGATAGTCCTTACTGCTATTAGCCCATACAAACACATTGAATAACAGATTCACTACATGGAACAACAGATAGTCCTTACTGCTATTAGCCCATACAAACACATTGAATAACAGACTCACTACATGGAACAACAGATAGTCCTTACTGCTATTAGCCCATACAAACACATTGAATAACAGATTCACTACATGGAACAACAGATAGTCCTTACTGCTATTAGCCCATACAAACACATTGAATAACAGATTCACTACATGGAACAACAGATAGTCCTTACTGCTATTAGCCCATACAAACACATTGAATAACAGATTCACTACATGGAACAACAGATAGTCCTTACTGCTATTAGCCCATACAAACACATTGAATAACAGATTCACTACATGGAACAACAGATAGTCCTTACTGCTATTAGCCCATACAAACACATTGAATAACAGACTCACTACATGGAACAACAGATAGTCCTTACTGCTATTAGCCCATACAAACACATTGAATAACAGACTCACTACATGGAACAACAGATAGTCCACCCCAAAAAAATCTAAAGGAAGTTTGTTCGGAAGTGTCTGTCCTATATCAAATCAAATCAAATCAAATTGTATTGGCCACATGCGCCGAATACAACAGGTGCAGACATTACAGTGAAATCCTTACTTACAGCCCTTAACCAACAGTGCATTTATTTTTAACAAAAAAAGTAAAAATAAAACAACAACAAAAAAAGTGTTGAGAAAAAAAGAGCAGAAGTAAAATAAAATAACAGTAGGGAGGCTATAGATACAGGGGGGTACCGGTGCAGAGTCAATGTGCGGGGGCACCGGCTAGTTTAGGTAGTTGAAGTAATATGTACATGTGGGTAGAGTTAAAGTGACTATGCATAAATAATTAACAGAGTAGCAGCAGCGTAAAAGGATGGGGTGGGGGGGCAGTACAAATAGTCCGGGTAGCCATGATTAGCTGTTCAGGAGTCTTATGGCTTGGGGGTAGAAGCTGTTGAGAAGTATTTTGGACAGAGAGAACAGTCTATGACTAGGGTGGCTGGAGTCTTTGACAATTTTGAGGGCCTTCCTCTGACACCTCCTGGTATAGAGGTCCTGGATGGCAGGAAGCTTGGCCCCAGTGATGTACTGGGCCGTACGCACTACCCTCTGTAGTGCCTTGCGGTCGGAGGCCAAGCAGTTGCCATACCAGGCGGTGATGCAACCAGTCAGGATGCTCTCGATGGTGCAGCTGTATACTTTTTTGAGGATCTGAGGACCCATGCCAAATCTTTTCAGTCTCCTGAGGGGGAATAGGCTTTGTCGTGCCCTCTTCACGACTGTCTTGGTGTGTTTGGACCATGATAGTTCGTTGGTGATGTGGACACCAAGGAACTTGAAGCTCTCTACCTGTTCCACTACAGCCCCGTTGATATCTGAGAGACATAATAAAGATCAGGAAACATTATTATTTTATGTCAATAGGGCTGATGTGGATGCGGTGTCGGAGTCAGGCGCAGGACACAGAAGCTCAGTCAAACAGACTTTACTAGTCAAATATACAATACAAAAATAAACGGGCCTCAAACACTGGAGGCGAGCGATTACGCAAGCAGTGCGTAAAACACTAACTAAATGAGCACAAAACTCTGACATCAACGGACAGGCGGACAACAACACACAAACTCACATACACAAAGCAGAAAACTTATAGGACACCTAATTAGACACAAACGGACACAGGTGCAACAGACAGACCAAACCAAACAAACATCGAAACGTCCAACGGTGGTAGCTAGTACTCCGGGGACGACGAACGCCGAAGCCTGCCCGAGCAAGGAGGAGGAGCAGCCTCGGCAGAATCCGTGACAGTACCCCCACCCCGGCCTCGGGGACGACCAGGAGGACGCGGAGCAGGGCGCGTGGGATGACCACGGTGGAACTCAGTCAGGAGGGATGGATCTAGGATATCTCTCCTAGGCACCCAGCACCGTTCCTCCGGGCCGTACCCCTCCCACTCCACGAGATACTGGAGACCCCCCATCCGACGTCTCGAATCCAAGATGGTCCGGACCGTGTACGCCGGAGCTCCCTCGATGTCCAGTGGGGGTGGGGGGGTCTCTCCTATCTCACCTTCCTGGAGTGGACCAGCTACCACCGGCCTGAGAAGAGACACATGGAACGAGGGGTTAATATTCTTATAATCAATAGGCAGTTGTAACCTGTAACACACCTCGTTCAATCTCCTCAGGACTTTAAAAGGCCCCACAAACCGCCGACCCAGCTTCCGGCAGGGCAGGCGGAGGGGCAGGTTTCGAGTCGAGAGCCAGACTCGATCTCCCGGTGCGTACACCGGGCCCTCACTCCGGTAGAGATCGGCGCTCGCCTTCTGTCGACGGATGGCCCGCTGCAGATGGACGTGTGCAGCGTTCCACGTCTCCTCCGAGCGCCGAACCCACTCATCCACCGCAGGAGCCTCGATCTGGCTCTGGTGCCATGGTGCCAGAACCGGCTGATACCCTAACACACACTGGAAAGGGGTTAGATTGGTGGAGGAGTGGCGGAGAGAGTTCTGTGCCATCTCTGCCCAGGGGATATACCTTGACCACTCCTCCGGCCGGCCCTGGCAATAGGACCTCAGAAACCTACCCACATCCTGGTTAACTCGTTCTACCTGCCCATTGCTCTCTGGGTGGTAACCCGAGGTAAGGCTCACCGAGACCCCCAAGCATTCCATGAACGCCCTCCAGACTCTGGAGGTGAACTGGGGACCTCGGTCAGACACTATATCCTCGGGAACCCCGTAGTGCCGGAAGATGTGGGTAAATAGTGCCTCAGCGGTCTGTAGGGCAGTAGGGAGACCCGGCATTGGGAGGAGACGACAGGCCTTAGAAAACCGATCCACAACGACCAAAATGGTGGTATTCCCCTGGGAGGGGGGAAGGTCGGTCACAAAGTCCACTGAGAGGTGAGACCATGGTCGTTGTGGAACGGGCAGGGGATGTAACTTCCCCCTGGGCAGGTGTCTAGGCGCCTTACACTGGGCGCACACCGAGCAGGAGGAGACATAAACCCTCACATCCCTAGCTAACGTTGGCCACCAGTATTTCACGTGTAGTGTATGGAGAATTATGACTTTGCTAATGTTTTTAAGTGGAACCTGAGAGGATGTTTATTCAGTTTCAGAGGGAGCCGTTTTAGAGTGACACCTCATAGAACAGAGGGAGTCTGTTTGTTGGAGACAGGTGATTGGACAGTAGAGGGAGCCACCCATATTTTTGTAAAGATTATAAGTATGGGCTAGAGACAAAGAAGATTAGAACAGACTTATTATTTTGGGACTCTGTTCTCCGGATGATCTTGACATCTGTAAACTTATGCTGAAATCTTGTGATATAAATAAAACGTATGATCAAAGCTCAGTATAAGCGGACTCCTTTGTTTCAGAGCATAATTAGCAACATTAACTCGACACTACACACGCTAAGGCAGTGCACTGTCCGGCCAATACCTGGATGTCCAGAGAAGGGTGACGTATGAGCCCAATAAATAAGCCGATCACGAACCTCGAGCGGAACGTACGTCCGCAACCACAGGACACTCTGGGGGAGTAATGTCGGTACGTAACGCCCGCTCGATCTCCGCATCGACCACCCACACCACCGGAGCCACCAGACAAGACTCCGGCAGAATGGGAGTGGGCTCAATGGACCTCTCCTCTGTGTCATACCGCCGGGACAGGGCATCTGCCTTACCGTTCTGGGACCCTGGGATGTACGTTATTTTAAAAATGAACCGGGTTAGAAACATATTCCACCTAGCCTGACGAGGGTTTAATCTCCTAGCTGCCCGGATGTACTCCAGGTTACGGTGGTCAGTCAGAATGAGGAAAGGGTGTTGAGCCCCCTCAAGCCAATGCCTCCACACCTTTAGGGCCTGAACCACGGCTAACAGCTCCCTGTCCCCTACGTCATAATTTCGCTCCGCCGGGCTGAGCTTCTTAGAATAGAATGCACAGGGGCGGAGTTTAGGTGGCGTGCCGGACCGTTGCGACAGTACTGCCCCAATACCGGCCTCTGACGCGTCCACCTCTACTTGGAATGGTAAAGCGGGGTCCGGATGCGCCAGCACCGGAGCCGAAGTGAACAGGTTCTTCAGTTTAACAAATGCCCTGTCCGCTTCAGCTGACCACTGCAAACGCACCGGACCCCCCTTCAGCAGGGACGTAATGGGAGCTGCCACCTGTCCAAAGCCCCGGATAAACCTCCGGTAGTAATTAGCAAAACCCCAAAACTGCTGCACCTCTTTAACAGTGGTTGGAGTTTGCCAATTACGCACGGCAGACACACGGTCAACCTCAATCTTTACCCCTGACGCGGACAACAGAAAGGAGATGGACTCCTGGAAAAACAAACATTTCTCTGCCTTGACATGCAAGTCATGCTCCAAGTGCCTCCCCAACACTCGGCGCACCAGGGCTACATGCTCGGCTCGTGTAGAAGAGTACACTAGGATGTCGTCGATGTACACCACAACACCCTGCCCATGCATGTCCCGGAAGATCTCGTCCACAAAGGATTGGAAGACTGAAGGAGCATTCATTAACCCGTATGGCATGACGAGATACTCGTAATGACCCGAGGTGGTGCTAAATGCTGTTTTCCATTCATCTCCCTCCCTAATGCACACCAGGTTGTACGCGCTCCTGAGATCCAACTTTGTGAAGAACCGCGCTCCGCGTAATGATTCAGTCATACTCGCAATCAGAGGAAGAGGATAACTGTATTTAACCGTGATCTGATTGAGACTACGGTAATCAATACACGGGCGCAAACCCCCATCCTTCTTCTTCACAAAGAAGAAACTCGAGGACACCGGGGAAGTGGAGGTCCGTATGTATCCCTGTCTCAAGGACTCGGCTATGTAAGTCTCCATAGCCGCTGTCTCCTCTTGAGACAGAGGATACACATGGCTCCGCGGGAGTGCTGCTCCTGTTTGGAGGTCTATCGCACAATCCCCCTGTCTATGAGGTGGCAACCGTGTCGCCCTTGTTTTGCTGAACACGAGTGCTAAATCCTCATACTCAGGGGGAATGTGCATTGCGGGCACTTGGTTCGGACTCTCCACCGAGGTCGCCCCCACGGAAACACCTAGACATCTCCCTACACACTGGGCAGACCACTCCATGAGAGTCCTCTGTTGCCACGAAATGGTAGGATCATGGGCGATTAACCAGGGAAGCCCCAGCACCACGGGATACGCAGGAGAGTCGATCAGATATAACTGAATGGTCTCCTCATGACCCCCCTGTGTATTCATCTTAAGTGGTGCTGTGACTTCTCTAATCAACCCCGGTCCCAGCAGCCGGCTATCTAGGGCATGGACAGGAAGGTAGCATCAACAGGTAGGAGGGGAATCCCTAACCTTAAACAAAATGTACGATCAACAAAATTCCCAGCTGCGCCTGAATCGACTAGCGCCTTATGCTTGGAATGAGGTGCCACCTGTGGAAATCTTACAGGTATACACATGTGAACAACAGAGAGCTATGGGTAAGTGGGGCGCCTACTCACCTGAAATGACTCCCCAGTGCGTGACCTGTTGTTCCCTCTCCCTGGAGACCCTCCCCAGCACCTAGCCGCAGTGTGCCCTCCGCGGCCACAGTTGGTGCAGGGGACGGCCCCCCTCGGGTTCTCTCTCCTCCTCTCTCTAGCGCCAGCACCCCCGAGCTCCATAGGGATCGGCTCGGAGGTGCTGGAGGATGGAATGGACGGCCACCATTCGGGACGTCCGCGGGTGGCCAGCAGGGTATCGAGACGGATGGACATGTCCACCAACTGGTCGAAACATAGGTTGGTGTCCCTGCAGGCCAGCTCACGACGAACGTCCTCACTAAGACTGCATCGATAGTGGTCGATGAGGGCCCTCTCATTCCACCCTGCATCCGCCGCTAGAGTCCGGAACTCCAGGGTGAACTCCTGTGCGCTCCTCTTCCCCTGTCGGAGGTGGAACAGACGCTCCCCCGCCGCTTTCCCCTCAGGTGGATGGTCGAAAACTGCCCTGAAGCGGCGGGAGAACTCCGCGTAGGTGATGGTGGCGGCGTCTATTCCCCTCCATTCGGCGTTGGCCCACTCCAACGCCTTGCTGGAGAGACAGGAGATGAGGGCGGAGACGCTCTCGTATCCCGAGGGCGCCGGGTGTATGGTGGCCAGGTATAGTTCCACCTGCAGGAGGAACCCCTGACACCCGGCTGCGGTGCCATCATACGCCCTCGGGAGCGAGAGCCGAATTCCACTGGGTTCCGGTGCTGGGATGAGAGGACTGGCCGATGGTGATGGTAAGGTGGGCAGAGGTGTGGGCACCTCTCTAGTTACCAATCGGCGCAGAGTGTTCGTCACCTCATTCATGGCGGACCCGAGTTGCCGGATCATGGCGTCTTGCTCGCTGATCCGATCCTCCAGCGACTTGGGTGCCGCCGCTGCTCCTGCTGACTCCATGAGGGGTGTGTTGTTCTGTCAATAGGGCTGATGTGGATGCGGTGTCGGAGTCAGGCGCAGGACACAGAAGCTCAGTCAAACAGACTTTACTAGTCAAATATACAATACAAAAATAAACGGGCCTCAAACACTGGAGGCGAGCGATTACGCGAGCAGTGCGTAAAAACACTAACTAAATGAGCACAAAACTCTGACATCAACGGACAGGCGGACAACAACACACAAACTCACATACACAAAGCAGAAAACTTATAGGACACCTAATTAGACACAAACGGACACAGGTGCTACAGACAGACCAAACCAAACAAACATCGAAACATCCAACGGTGGTAGCTAGTACTCCGGGGACGACGAACGCCGATGCCTGCCCGAGCAAGGAGGAGCAGCAGCGTCGGCAGAATCCGTGACAATTTTACATGTAGTTAACCCCTTATTTTTGTCACTAAACAGTCTCCATTCACTGTATACTTCCATACATTTTTTCAACTGGTACCAGGAGACCTTCAGACGAGTCTGGTGTGGCCTGTGGGCGTCCTAGAGCAGAACAACCCACATGTTCGTGAGAGTCTCACCTTTCACCGCAGATGCGGAAGTGTGACATTGGTGGATGTGGTGGATTGAGACGCATCCAATGCAAAAAAAAAACAGATGTCTCTATTAGGGGTGTAACGATTCGTTTTAACAACGATTCGATTTGTATCACGATTCGTGGTTGTCGATACGATTCAAGGACGATATTGGTTCATTTAGAACGATACGATCCGAAACGATTCAGTGACTTGAAATCGATTCAGTAACCTTTTAGCCAAAAATTCAACCAGTGTGACTGAAATAAATACCTGGATACTGGACAGTGCAGGTGAAGTTTCCTAGATTCCTGTTTCTTGTAAGGACCGCAATGGTGGCTTGATAATTTCTCGCTCGTCGGCTTCTCCTCTGTTGTCCGCTTCTCCTCTGTTGTCCGCTTCTCCTCTGTTGTCCGCTTCTCCTCTGTTGTCCGCTTCTCCTCTGTTGTCGGCTTCTCCTCTGTTGTCGGCTTCTCCTCTGTTGTCCGCTTCTCCTCTGTTGTCCGCTTCTCCTCTGTTGTCCGCTTCTCCTCTGTTGTCCGCTTCTCCTCTGTTGTCCGCCATGCTTTGTTTTGTTGTCTTGGCGCCTTTGCGCTGCTGCTGGCGCAATGACGTCACGGATAGGCAGACTGAATCGAGTAATGTTTAAAGCCTTTATCATTAAAAGTGCTAAGAAAAAACATCCATATAAAGTCTGACGTGCTTAAATCCAATGGGTTATTTCCTAGTATCGATACAATCGATTTATTACATTTTAAAACGATGTTAGATCGATATATGTTGTCCAAAAGGCCAACTCGCCGAGCACAGATCGATGTTGTTGGATCATAGGAATATAAATCGATACATCGATGTAGTAGATGGATCGTTACACCCCTAGTCTCTATATATCACTTAAACTGATGGATATTTATGGGGATGTTTTTATTATGCAAATTAGATTTCCGCTGGGGCGCGGACATTGACCCCTGTTACTGGTAGCCTGTGTACATAGCCATGTTATTACCTTGTTCCCCTGGTACCCTGTGTATATAGCCATGTTATTACCTTGTTCCCCTGGTACCCTGTGTATATAGCCATGTTATTACCTTGTTCCCCTGGTACTGGTACCCTGTGTATATAGCCATGTTATTACCTCGTTCCCCTGGTACTGGTACCCTGTGTATATAGCCATGTTATTACCTCGTTCCCCTGGTACTGGTACCCTGTGTATATAGCCATGTTATTACCTCGTTCCCCTGGTACTGGTACCCTGTGTATATAGCCATGTTATCACCTCGTTCCCCTGGTACCCTGTGTATATAGCCATGTTATCACCTCGTTCCCCTGGTACCCTGTGTATATAGCCATGTTATCACCTCGTTCCCCTGGTACTGGTACCCTGTGTATATAGCCATGTTATTACCTCGTTCCCCTGGTACCCTGTGTATATATCCATGTTATTACCTCGTTCCCCTGGTACTGGTACCCTGTGTATATAGCCATGTTATTACCTCGTTCCCCTGGTACCCTGTGTATATAGCCATGTTATTACCTCGTTCCCCTGGTACCCTGTGTATATAGCCATGTTATTACCTCGTTCCCCTGGTACCCTGTGTATATAGCCATGTTATTACCTCGTTCCCCTGGTACTGGTACCCTGTGTATATAGCCATGTTATTACCTCGTTCCCCTGGTACCCTGTGTATATAGCCATGTTATTACCTCGTTCCCCTGGTACCCTGTGTATATAGCCATGTTATTACCTCGTTCCCCTGGTACTGGTACCCTGTGTATATAGCCATGTTATTACCTCGTTCCCCTGGTACCCTGTGTATATAGCCATGTTATTACCTCGTTCCCCTGGTACCCTGTGTATATAGCCATGTTATTACCTCATTCCCCTGGTACTGGTACCCTGTGTATATAGCCATGTTATTACCTTGTTCCCCTGGTACTGGTACCCTGTGTATATAGCCATGTTATCACCTCGTTCCCCTGGTACTGGTACCCTGTGTATATAGCCATGTTATTACCTCGTTCCCCTGGTACCCTGTGTATATAGCCATGTTATCACCTCGTTCCCCTGGTACTGGTACCCTGTGTATATAGCCATGTTATTACCTCGTTCCCCTGGTACTGGTACCCTGTGTATATAGCCATGTTATCACCTCGTTCTGTGTATATAGCCATGTTATTACCTCGTTCCCCTGGTACTGGTACCCTGTGTATATAGCCATGTTATCACCTCGTTCCCCTGGTACTGGTACCCTGTGTATATAGCCATGTTATTACCTCGTTCCGCTGGTACTGGTACCCTGTGTATATAGCCATGTTATCACCTCGTTCCCCTGGTACTGGTACCCTGTGTATATAGCCATGTTATTACCTCGTTCCCCTGGTACTGGTACCCTGTGTATATAGCCATGTTATCACCTCATTCCCCTGGTACTGGTACCCTGTGTATATAGCCATGTTATCACCTCGTTCCCCTGGTACTGGTACCCTGTGTATATAGCCATGTTATCACCTCGTTCCCCTGGTACTGGTACCCTGTGTATATAGCCATGTTATCGTTACTCATTGTGGATTTACTGTTTTAATTGTTATTATTTTTCTATTATTTCTCTTTATTTCTCTCTGCATTGTTGTTAGTCTACACCTTCACTGTTAGTCCTCACCTTCACTGTTAGTCTACACCTTCACTGTTAGTCTACACCTTCACTGTTAGTCTTCACCTTCACTGTTAGTCCTCACCTTCACTGTTAGTCCTCACTTTCACTGTTAGTCTACACCTTCACTGTTAGTCTACACCTTCACTGTTATTCCTCACCTTCACTGTTAGTCCTCACCTTCACTGTTAGTCCTCATCTTCACTGTTAGTCCTCACTTTCACTGTTAGTCAACACCGTCACTGTTAGTCTACACCTTCACTGTTAGTCTTCACCTTCACTGTTAGTTTTTCACCTTCACTGTTAGTCTTCACCTTCACTGTTAGTCCTCACCTTCACTGTTAGTCCTCACTTTCATTGTTAGTCTACAACTTCACTGTTAGTCTTCACCTTCACTGTTAGTCCTCACATTCACTGTTAGTCCTCACTTTCACTGTTAGTCCTCACCTTCACCGTTAGTCCTCACCTTCACTGTTAGTTTTCACCTTAACTGTTAGTCTACACCTTCACTGTTAGTCTTTATCTTCACTGTTAGTCCTCACTTTCACTGTTAGTCCTCACCTTCACTGTTAGTCTTCACCTTAACTGTTAGTCTACACCTTACCACACCCCCAACCCCCAGTACCAGAGACTATTCCAGGTAGTTACCACATCCCCAACCCCCAGTACCAGAGACTATTCCAGGTAGTCACCACATCTTCAACCCCCAGTACCAGAGACTATTCCAGGTAGTTACCACACCCCCAACCCCCAGTACCAGAGACTATTCCAGGTAGTCACCACATCTTCAACCCCCAGTACCAGAGACTATTCCAGGTAGTTACCACATCCCCAACCCCCAGTACCAGAGACTATTCCAGGTAGTTACCACATCCCCAACCCCAGTACCAGAGACTATTCCAGGTAGTTACCACATCCCCAACCCCCGTACCAGAGACTATTCCAGGTAGTTACCACACCCCCAACCCCCAGTACCAGAGACTATTCCAGGTAGTTACCACATCCCCAACCCCCAGTACCAGAGACTATTCCAGGTAGTTACCACATCCCCAACCCCCAGTACCAGAGACTATTCCAGGTAGTTACCACACCCCCAACCCCCAGTACCAGAGACTATTCCAGGTAGTTACCACACCCCCAACCCCCAGTACCAGAGACTATTCCAGGTAGTTACCACATCTTCAACCCCCAGTACCAGAGACTATTCCAGGTAGTTACCACATCCCCAACCCCCAGTACCAGAGACTATTCCAGGTAGTCACCACATCTTCAACCCCAGTACCAGAGACTGTTCCAGGTAGTTACCACACCCCCAACCCCCAGTACCAGAGACTATTCCAGGTAGTTACCACATCCCCAACCCCCAGTACCAGTGACTATTCCAGGTAGTTACCACATCCCCAACCTCCAGTACCAATGACTATTCCAGGTAGTCACCACATCCCCAACCCCCAGTACCAGAGACTATTCCAGGTAGTTACCACATCCCCAACCCCCAGTACCAGAGACTATTCCAGGTAGTTACCACACCCCCAACCCCCAGTACCAGAGATTATTCCAGGTAGTTACCACATCCCCAACCCCCAGTACCAGAGACTATTCCAGGTAGTTACCACACCCCCAACCCCCAGTACCAGAGACTATTCCAGGTAGTTACCACATCCCCAACCCCCAGTACCAGTGACTATTCCAGGTAGTTACCACATCCCCAACCTCCAGTACCAATGACTATTCCAGGTAGTCACCACATCCCCAACCCCCAGTACCAGAGACTATTCCAGGTAGTTACCACATCCCCAACCCACAGTACCAGAGACTATTCCAGGTAGTCACCACATCCCCAACCCCCAGTACCAGAGACTATTCCAGGTAGTTACCACACCCCCAACCCCCAGTACCAGAGACTATTCCAGGTAGTTACCACACCCCCAACCCCCAGTACCAGAGACTATTCCAGGTAGTTACCACACCCCCAACCCCCAGTACCAACGACTATTCCAGGTAGTTACCACATCCCCAACCCCCAGTACCAGAGACTATTCCAGGTAGTTACCACATCCCCAACCCCCAGTACCAGAGACTATTCCAGGTAGTTACCACATCCCCAACCCCCAGTACCAGAGACTATTCCAGGTAGTTACCACATCCCCAACCCCCAGTACCAGAGACTATTCCAGGTAGTTACCACATCCCCAACCCCCAGTACCAGAGACTATTCCAGGTAGTTACCACACCCCCAACCCCCAGTACCAGAGACTATTCCAGGTAGTTACCACATCCCCAACCCCCAGTACCAGAGACTATTCCAGGTAGTCACCACATCCCCAACCCCCAGTACCAGAGACTATTCCAGGTAGTTACCACATCCCCAACCCCCAGTACCAATGACTATTCCAGGTAGTTACCACATCCCCAACCCCCAGTACCAGAGACTATTCCAGGTAGTTACCACACCCCCAACCCCCAGTACCAGAGACTATTCCAGGTAGTTACCACATCCCCAACCCCCAGTACCAGAGACTATTCCAGGTAGTTACCACATCTTCAACCCCCAGTACCAGAGACTATACCAGGTAGTTACCACATCCCCAGCCCCCAGTACCAGAGACTATTCCAGGTAGTTACCACATCCCCAACCCCCAGTACCAGAGACTATTCCAGGTAGTTACCACATCCCCAACCCCCAGTACCAGAGACTATTCCAGGTAGTCACCACATCTTCAACCCCCAGTACCAGAGACTATACCAGGTAGTTACCACATCCCCAACCCCCAGTACCAGAGACTATTCCAGGTAGTCACCACATCCCCAACCCCCAGTACCAGAGACTATTCCAGGTAGTTACCACATCCCCAACCCCCAGTACCAGAGACTATTCCAGGTAGTTACCACATCTTCAACCCCCAGTACCAGAGACTATTCCAGGTAGTTACCACATCCCCAACCCCCAGTACCAGAGACTGTTCCAGGTAGTCACCACATCTTCAACCCCCAGTACCAGAGACTATTCCAGGTAGTCACCACATCTTCAACCCCCAGTACCAGAGACTATTCCAGGTAGTTACCACATCTCCAACCCCCAGTACCAATGACTATTCCAGGTAGTTACCACATCCCCAACCCCCAGTACCAGAGACTATACCAGGTAGTTACCACATCCCCAACCCCCAGTACCAGAGACTATTCCAGGTAGTTACCACATCCCCAACCCCCAGTACCAGAGACTATTCCAGGTAGTTACCACACCCCCAACCCCCAGTACCAGAGACTATTCCAGGTAGTTACCACACCCCCAACCCCCAGTACCAACGACTATTCCAGGTAGTCACCACATCTTCAACCCCCAGTACCAATGACTATTCCAGGTAGTTACCACACCCCCAACCCCCAGTACCAACGACTATTCCAGGTAGTTACCACATCCTGTTCCAGGTAGTTACCACATCCTGTTCCAGGTAGTTACCACATCCTGTTCCAGGTAGGCTTGCAGGGTAATTTGTCTTTTTTTAAAACTTCAATACAGTCTTGTTATTTTAACCTCCAATGATCTCTTATTCTGCTATTGTATGAATGACTTTTCTCCCTGCTCATGCTCTGTCTCTCTCCCTCAACCCTCCCCTCCCCCTTCTCTATAGTGCCTGCACCGCCGGCCCCCCTCTCCATGGACCCCTGGCTGACCACAGCTCTCCATGGACCCCTGGCTGACCACAGCTCTCCATGGACCCCTGGCTGACCACAGCTCTCCGTGGACCCCTGGCTGACCACAGCTCTCCATGGACCCCTGGCTGACCACAGCTCTCCATGGACCCCTGGCTGACCACAGCTCTCCATGGACCCCTGGCTGACCACAGCTCTCCGTGGACCCCTGGCTGACCACAGCTCTCCGTGGACCCCTGGCTGACCACAGCTCTCCAGTGCCCCCTAGCTGTTGCCGCCCTCTGTCACGCCCCTCTGGAGACACTAAAGAAGAAGTTCCCTCTGAAGGATCAAGCAGAAAGAACTGAAGACCAGCAAGGAGCTGTTTGGGAACAGATTACAGTTCAGGCTCTGGGTGGGGCTGGGAAAACACACGTTATAGCTACTAGCTCCATTCCCAGTCATCTCATTTATGCTCCATTTTGGAGTGGCTCTGATCTAGCCTAGTGGTTAAGAGGTTGGGCCAGTAATTGTAAAGTTGCTGGTTTTAATCCCCGAGCTGACTAGGTGAATAATCTGTCGATGTGCCCTTGAGCGAGCACCTCACCCCTCTTTTACGCTGCTGCTACTCTCTGTTTATTATCAATGCATAGTCACTTTAATAACTCTACCTACGGTGATGGAAAAAAATATTTGATCCCCTGCTGATTTTGTACGTTTGCCCACTGACAAAGAAATGATCAGTCTATCATTTTAATTTTAGGTTTATTTGAACAGTGAGAGACAGAATAACAACAACAAAATCCAGAAAAACCCATGTCAAAAATGTTATAAATAGATTTGCATTTTAATGAGGGAAATAAGTCTTTGACCCCTCTGCAAAACATGACTAAGTACTTGGTGGCAAAACCCTTGTTGGCAATCACAGAGGTCAGACATTTCTTGTAGTTGGCCACCAGGTTTGCACACATCTCAGGAGGGATTTTGTCCCACTCCTCTTTGCAGATCTTCTCCAAGACATTAAGGTTTCGAGGCTGACGTTTGGCAACTCGAACCTTCAGCTCCCTCCACAGATTTTCTATGGGACTAAGGTCTGGAGACTGGCTAGGCCACTCCAGGACCTTAATGTTCTTCTTCTTGAGCCACTCCTTTGTTGCCTTGGCCGTGTGTTTTGGGTCATTGTCATGCTGGAATACCCATCCACGACCCATTTTCAATGCCCTGGCTGAGGGAAGGAGGTTCTCACCCAAGATTTGACGGTACATGGCCACGTCCATCGTCCCTTTGATGCGGTGAAGTTGTCCTGTCCCCTTAGCAGAAAAAAACCCCCAAAGCATAATGTTTCCACCTCCATGTTTGACGGTGGGGATGGTGTTCTTGGGGTCATAGGCAGCATACCTCCTCCTCCAAACACGGCAAGTTGAGTTGATGCCAAAGAGCTCAATTTTGGTCTCATCTGACAACAACACTTTCACCCAGTTTTCCTCTGAATCATTCAGATGTTCATTGGCAAACTTCAGACGGGCATGTATATATGCTTTCTTGAGCAGGGGGACCTTGCGGGCGTTGCAGGATTTCAGTCCTTCACGGCATAGTGTGTTACCAATTGTTTTCTTGGTGACTATGGTCCCAGCTGCCTTGAGATCATTGACAAGATCCTCTCGTGTAGTTCTGGGCTGATTCCTCACCGTTCTCATGATCATTGCAACTCCACGAGGTGAGATCTTGCATGGAGCCCCAGGCCGAGGGAGATTGACAGTTATTTTGGGTTTCTTCCATTTGCGAATAATTGCACCAACTGTTGTCACCTTCTCACCAAGCTGCTTGGCGATGGTCTTGTAGCCCATTCCAGCCTTGTGTAGGTCTACAATCTTGTACCTGACATCCTTGGAGAGCTCTTTGGTCTTGGCCATGGTGGAGAGTTTGGAATCTGATTGATTGATTGCTTCTGTGGACAGGTGTCTTTTATACAGGTAACAAGCTGAGATTAGGAGCACTCCCTTTAAGAGTGTGCTCCTAATCTCAGCTCGTTACCTGTATAAAAGACACCTGTGAGCCAGAAATCTTTCTGATTGAGAGGATGTCAAATACTTATTTCCCTCATTAAAATGCAAATCAATTTATGACATTTTTGACATGTGTTTTTCACTGTTCAAATAAACCTACCATTAAAATTATAGACTGATCATTTCTTTGTCAGTGGGCAAACGTACAAAATCAGCAGGGGGTCAAATATTTTTTCCCTCACTGTATGTTTATTGATGTTTACAGTGGAAATGTTTCATAATGTATGTGCAGCAGTGAAGGATGGGGTCACTTTAAATGGGATGACGGGCTCATAGTAACAGATGGAATTAATGGACATTCATTGTGAGCTGTCCTCCCATCACCAGCCTCCACTGGTGTGTAAATGCTTGAATAAGATTTTGGTAATCCTTCTCTCCTGTAGGTAGGGAATGCTGATCACTACAACAGCTGCCTGCAGTCTCTGAAGAGGGGTACCCCAGTTAGAGGCTACAACAGCTGCCTGCAGTCTCTGAAGAGGGGTACCCCAGTTAGAGGCTTTAAGGAGTTCTAGGATATACTAGTCCAAGGTAGGTTAACAGGCCTCATGTGAAATGTACCTGATTTAAAGCAGCGTTCTGTGTGCAGGTAATTCATCTGTGGTTTTGATTGACAGATGGCCTGACTCTGATCAGCACGGATGAGGTGGATGGAAGCACCAGCCAGGTGCAGTAGAGTTGCTAACTAGCTCCTGTATTACAGGGTTGAAGATACCCAGGTTAGGAAAACCTAATAATTCCATGTGGAAGCTTTTTAAAATAAAACATTGTTTAGAATTCCTCATTTATGCAGAGTTATGGAATATTAGAATCCTCGTCTTAATATTTATCTTCAACCTAGCTGTTCCTTTACCTTCAACCTAGCTGTTCCTTTATCCTGACTGGAGCTTGATTCTGTCCTCAGGTCCTGACTGCGGAGGAGAAGAGAGATGGCAGCAGCACCTGTGGTGGACGATACTGGAGATGTGGACCACTTGTATTGTAGGGGCACTCTACCTTGTGTGTGATGTGAGTTCTAACATGGTTCTGCGCCTCTACCTGTCCAGCTGGACATGATGTGAGGTAGAAGACAAGGAGGAGGAGGAGGAGGAGGAGGAGGGAGAAGGAGGAGGAGGAGCAGGAGGAGAAGGAGCAGGAGGAGGAGGAGGAGGAGCAGGAGGAAGGAGAAGGAGGAGCAGGAGGAAGGAGAAGGAGGAGCAGGAGGAAGGAGAAGGAGGAGCAGGAGGAGGAGGAGGAGGAGGAAGGAGAAGTGTCACGGTTTCGGCCGAGGCTGCTCCTCCTCCTTGCTCGGGCAGGCTTCGGCGGTCGTCGTCTCCGGAGTACTAGCTGCCACCGTTGGATGTTTTCGATGTTCGTTTGGTTTTGTCTAGTTGTTGTGCACCTGTTCCCTGTTAGTGTGATTATGTACCCTATATATTGTTCCATTTGTTTGTCATGTGTTGTGTGTAATTGCTTTCCTGTCGTTTGGTGCAGTGCTGTTTGCTAGACTCTCTTTGTTTTACCGTCGCACTATTGTTTGTGCGCAGTTCGGTTTGGGAGTGTTTTACGCACTGTGGCGTATGTTTCGCCTCCGGGTTGTTTGACCCGTGTTATGATTTTTTGATTTTCTAGTAAAGTCTGGATTAACTGAGCTCCTGTGTCCTGCTATTGATTCGCACCACATCCGCATCAGAGTTCGTGACAGAATTACACACCACTATATGGAATCAGCAGGAGCAGCAGCACCTGGGTCGCTTGAGGAGCATGTCCGCGGCCAGGATGACCAGATCCGACAACTGGGGACTGCTCTGCAGGACGTCATCAACACCCTGCACCGTTTGGAGTCCAGAGGGGTACCCACACCTCCACCTACCTTACCACCACCATCGGTCGGTCCGCCCGTCCCAGGCCCGGAACCCAGTGGGATTCGGCTCTCACTCCCGAGGGCGTATGACGGAACAGCTGCCGGGTGTCAGGGGTTCCTCCTGCAGGTGGAGCTCTACCTGGCCACTGTACACCCGGTGCCCTCGGGACACGAGAGCGTTTCCGCCCTCATCTCCTGTCTCACGGGCAAGGCGTTGGAGTGGGCTAACGCCGAGTGGAGGAGGATAGACGCCACCACCATCTCCTACGCGGAGTTCTCCCGTCGCTTCAAGGCCATGTTCGACCATCCACCAGAGGGCAAAGCGGCGGGGGAGCGTCTATTCTACCTCCGACAGGGGAAGAGGAGCGCACAGGCGTTCGCACTGGAGTTCCGGACTCTAGCGGCAGATGCAGGGTGGAATGAACGGGCCCTCATCGATCATTTTCGATGTAGCCTACGGGAGGACGTTCAACGTGAGTTGGCCTGCAGGGACACCAATTTCACCTTCGACCAGTTGGTCGACATGTCCATCCGTCTGGACACCCTGCTGGCCACCCGTGGACGTTCCGAGTGGGGTCCGTCCATTCCATCCTCCAGCACCTCCGAGCCGAGCCCCATGGAGCTCGGGGGTGCTGGCGCTAGAGAAAGGAGGAGAAGAGCCCGAGGGGGCCTGTCCCCTGCACCAACTGCGGCCGTAGGGGGCACACTGCGGCCAGGTGCTGGGGAGGGTCTCCAGGAGGAGGGGACAACAGGCCACGCACTGGGGAGACCTCCCAGGTGAGTAGACGCCCCACTTACCCAGAGCTCTCTGTTGTGCACTTTTGTATACCTGTTAGTTTTCCACAGGTTGCACCTCATTCCCAGCATAAGGCGCTAGTAGATTCAGGCGCAGCTGGGAATTTTGTTGACCGGAAGTTTTGTTTAGAGTTAGGGATTCCCCTCCTGCCTGTCGACGATCCTTTTCCCGTTCATGCGTTAGATAGCCGCCCGTTGGGGTCGGGGTTGATTAGGGAAGTCACAGCGCCACTTAGGATGTGTGCGCAGGGGGGTCATGAGGAGACTATACAGCTGTATCTGATCGACTCTCCTGCGTATCCGGTGGTGCTGGGAATTCCCTGGTTAAGTACCCATAACCCTGCCATTTCGTGGCAACAGAGAGCTCTTAAGGAGTGGTCTGCTCAGTGTGAGGGGCGATGTCTGGGTGTTTCCGTGGGGGCGACCTCGGTGGAAAGTCCAAACCAAGTGCCCGCATTGCACATTCCACCTGAATATGGGGATTTGGCACTTGTGTTCAGTAAGGCGAGGGCGACGCGGTTGCCTCCTCATAGACAGGGGGATTGTGCGATAGACCTCCAGGCAGGAGCAGCGCTTCCACGGAGCCACGTGTATCCTTTGTCTCAAGAGGAGAGAAAGGCTATGGAGACTTACATAGCCGAATCTTTGAAACAGGGATACATACGGCCCTCCACTTCCCCTGCGTCCTCAAGCTTATTTTTTGTGAAGAAAAAAGATGGAGGTTTGCGCCCGTGCATTGATTACCGTGGTATCAATCAGATTACTGTGAAATACAGTTATCCACTCCCTCTGATTGCGACCATGACGGAGTCATTGCACGGAGCGCGGTTTTTCACAAAACTGGATCTCAGGAGCGCGTATAATTTGGTGCGCATTAGGGAGGGCGACGAATGGAAAACAGCATTTAGTACCACTTCGGGTCATTACGAATATCTCGTCATGCCATACGGGTTGATGAATGCTCCTTCAGTCTTCCAATCCTTCGTGGATGAGATCTTCCGAGATATGCAGGGGCAAGGGGTGGTCGTGTACATTGATAACATTCTAGTGTACTCATCTACCCGTGCCAAGCATGTAGCCCTGGTGCGTCGTGTATTGAGGAGGCTGTTGGAGCACGACCTGTATATCAAGGCAGAGAAATGTCTGTTTTTCCAGGAGTCGGTCTCCTTTTTGGGTTATCGGTTGTCCGCGTCAGGGGTGAAGATGGAGGTGGACCGTGTGTCAGCCGTGCGTAATTGGCAAACCCCAACCACTGTTAAAGAGGTGCAGCAGTTCTTGGGCTTTGCGAATTACTACCGGAGGTTTATCCGGGGTTTTGGACAGGTGGCAGCTCCCATAACGTCTCTGCTGAAAGGGGGTCCGGTGTGCCTGCAGTGGTCGGCTGAGGCGGACAGGGCTTTTGGGAGACTGAAGGACCTGTTTACTTCGGCTCCGGTGCTGGCGCATCCGGATCCCGCCTTACCCTTTCAGGTTGAGGTGGACGCGTCTGAGGCCGGTATAGGGGCCGTTCTCTCTCAACGGTCCGGCACGCCACCTAAACTCCACCCCTGTGCTTTTTACTCTAAGAAGCTCAGCCCGGCGGAGCGAAATTATGACGTGGGGGACAGAGAGCTGTTAGCTGTGGTACAGGCCCTTAAGGTGTGGAGGCATTGGCTTGAGGGGGCTCAACACCCTTTCCTCATTTTGACTGACCATCGGAACCTGGAGTACATCCGGGCAGCTAGGAGACTGAACCCTCGCCAGGCTCGTTGGAGCATGTTTCTAGCCAGGTTCGTCTTTAAAATCACGTACATCCCTGGGTCCCAGAACAGGTCGGTGTGCGCCCAGTGTAAGGCGCCCAGACATTTGCCCAGGGGTAAGTTACAACCCCTGCCCGTTCCACAACGACCCTGGTCCCACCTCTCGGTGGATTTTGTGACAGACCTTCCCCCTTCTCAGGGGAATACCACCATCCTGGTCGTTGTGGACCAGTTCTCTAAGGCCTGTCGCCTCCTCCCTATGTCGGGTCTTCCTACTGCCCTACAGACCGCTGAGGCACTATTTACCCACGTCTTCCGGCATTACGGGGTACCCGAGGATATAGTGTCTGATCGAGGCCCCCAGTTTACCTCCCGAGTCTGGAGAGCGTTCATGGAGCGTTTGGGGGTCTCGGTGAGCCTTACCTCGGGGTACCACCCGGAGAGCAATGGGCAGGTAGAACGAGTGAACCAGGATGTGGGTAGGTTTCTGAGGTCGTATTGCCAGGACCGGCCGGAGGAGTGGGCTAGGTATATTCCCTGGGCGGAGATGGCCCAAAACTCTCTCCGCCACTCCTCTACCAACCTAACCCCCTTCCAATGTGTATTAGGTTACCAGCCGGTTCTGGCACCATGGCAGCAGAGCCAGATCGAGGCCCCTGCGGTGGATGAGTGGGTGAGGCGCTCGGAGGAGACGTGGAACGCTGCACACGTCCACCTGCAGCGGGCCATCCGTCGACACAAGGCGAGCGCCGATCTCCACCGCAGTGAGGGGCCGGTGTACGCACCTGGAGATCGAGTCTGGCTCTCGACCAGAAACCTGCCCCTCCGCCTGCCCTGCCGGAAGCTGGGTCGGCGGTTTGTGGGGCCTTTTAAAGTCCTGAGAAGATTGAACGAGGTGTGTTATAAGTTACAACTGCCTATTGATTATAAGAATATTAACCCCTCGTTCCATGTGTCTCTTCTCATGCCGGTGGTAGCTGGTCCACTCCAGGAAGGTGAGATAGGAGAGACTCCTCCGCCCCCACTGGACATTGAGGGGGCTCCGGCGTACACCGTTCGGTCCATCTTGGACTCGAGACGTCGGATGGGTGGTCTCCAATATCTAGTGGAGTGGGAGGGGTACGGCCCGGAGGAACGGTGCTGGGTGCCGCGGAGGGACATCCTAGACCCGTCTCTCCTGTCGGAGTTCCACCGGGGCCACCCCTCGCGCCCTGCTCCGCGTCCTCCTGGTCGTCCCCGAGGCCGGGGTCGGCGCACGGCTGGAGCCGCGCGTCAAGGGGGGGGGGGGGTACTGTCACGGTTTCGGCCGAGGCTGCTCCTCCTCCTTGCTCGGGCAGGCTTCGGCGGTCGTCGTCTCCGGAGTACTAGCTGCCACCGTTGGATGTTTTCGATGTTCGTTTGGTTTTGTCTAGTTGTTGTGCACCTGTTCCCTGTTAGTGTGATTATGTACCCTATATATTGTTCCATTTGTTTGTCATGTGTTGTGTGTAATTGCTTTCCTGTCGTTTGGTGCAGTGCTGTTTGCTAGACTCTCTTTGTTTTACCGTCGCACTATTGTTCGTGCGCAGTTCGGTTTGGGAGTGTTTTACGCACTGTGGCGTATGTTTCGCCTCCGGGTTGTTTGACCCGTGTTATGATTTTTGGATTTTCTAGTAAAGTCTGGATTGACTTAGCTCCTGTGTCCTGATATTGATTCGCACCACATCCGCATCAGAGTTCGTGACAAGAAGAATGTAAACGTGACCAAACAGAACATATTCAGCCGTTCATGTTTGCTGAACAGTTCTTACATGTCTTTAATAAATTCTTATAAAACATCCAATTTGCACGTAATGAATACATTATTCTGCTAAATCCATTGAAACACAAACAAACAGCCCTGTGAATGATCTTGTAATGACTATTGCTTTCTGCTTGACATTTCACTTGATGGTAAATCAACGCAGACATGGATGATCTCAATGGGGGTAATGTACACCCTAACCCCTACACCCTAACCCTAACCCTTACACCCTAACCCCTACACCCTAACCCCTACACCATAACCCCTTACCCTTACACCCTAACCCCTACACCCTAACCCTTACACCCTAACCCTTACACCCTAACCCTTACACCCTAACCCCTACACCCTAACCCTTACACCCTAACCCCTACACCCTAACCCCTACACCCTACACCCTACACCCTACACCCTACACCCTACACCCTAACCCTTACACCCTAACCCCTACACCCTAACCCCTACACCCTAACCCCTTACCCTTACACCCTAACCCCTACACCCTAACCCTTACACCCTAACCCTTACACCCTAACCCTTACACCCTAACCCCTACACCCTAACCCTTACACCCTAACCCTTACACCCTAACCCTTACACCCTAACCCCTACACCCTAACCCCTACACCCTAACCCTTACACCCTAACCCCTACACCCTAACCCCTACACCCTACACCCTAACCCTTACACCCTAACCCTTACACCCTAACCCCTACACCCTAACCCCTACACCCTAACCCCTTACCCTTACACCCTAACCCCTACACCCTAACCCTTACACCCTAACCCTTACACCCTAACCCTTACACCCTAACCCCTACACCCTAACCCTTACACCCTAACCCTTACACCCTAACCCTTACACCCTAACCCCTACACCCTAACCCTTACACCCTAACCCCTACACCCTAACCCTTACACCCTAACCCTTACACCCTAACCCCTACACCCTAACCCCTACACCCTACACCCTAACCCTTACACCCTAACCCTTACACCCTAACCCCTACACCCTAACCCTTACACCCTAACCCCTACACCCTAACCCCTACACCCTAACCCTTACACCCTAACCCCTACACCCTAACCCCTACACCCTACACCCTAACCCTTACACCCTAACCCTTACACCCTAACCCCTACACCCTAACCCCTACACCCTAACCCCTTACCCTTACACCCTAACCCCTACACCCTAACCCTTACACCCTAACCCTTACACCCTAACCCTTACACCCTAACCCCTACACCCTAACCCTTACACCCTAACCCTTACACCCTAACCCTTACACCCTAACCCCTACACCCTAACCCTTACACCCTAACCCCTACACCCTAACCCTTACACCCTAACCCTCAAACTAACCCTAATCCATTAATTACCAACATTAACTTGACCTCTAACCTTTTAAAACAGTGAGATCTCTCTAACAGACCCACTGAAGGAACCGATCTAGGAAGCTGTGCTTGTTGAGCTCAGAGAAGTCTGTTCCTTTAAAGATGGCGTGCTGGTCCTTTAAGGCCAGCTTCTCCAACACTTCCTGTTCCACGTCGGTCCCCATGGCGATCACCGTGGAGACTGCCTGGTTGTTTCGCATGGCGTCGACCCCCTCCTTCAGCCCCTTCCTACCGGTGACGCCGTCAGTGATGAAGACGAAGTTGAGCTCGGCGTTGCGTCTGGTCTGGCGGACGTTGAGCTGCAACAAGACGTGGTCTACGGTGTGTGAGATGGCCGGCCCCACCACAGAAGAAGACATGTCATGATAGTCCATGCTGGCCAGGCCCTCTAGGATGGACGGGAGGTCGTGTGTCAGATAAAAGGCCAGGTGGTGCTCCTCTTCTCCTCCGTACTGCAGCAGCGCCATGCGGGCTCCCTGGCCGGCGTTCTTGTTCTGCGCCAGCGTCAAGCGGTTCGCCAAGTGCTGGACGAAGTCACGGACTTGGTTGAAGTTCTCATGACCGAGACGCTCAGAACCGTCCAGAAGGAACACCAGGTCTACAGGTCGATCAACACACTGTGCCACCGCTGGTTCTGATGAAGGCAAAGTCAATGAACCCTCAGAAACCTTATCATTACTGTATAATGTACTACAAATTGACAAAATGTGTATATTGTCAGGTAGTATAACTCGGATGATGGAGTCATCTTGGGCAATGACAATAGAGTATGCAGTAGCAAGGAAAATCTTACCTGTTACGCAGGGAATGTCAGGACATACAATAATGGGTTCTAGAAGAGAAATGAAAAAGGTTAGGTTCTACCCACAACTGGTGGTGCCATTACAAGCTCTAGACCGAGTCTGAGCTGTCCAATCAGAGACCCCCGTCACGTCCTGCTCTAGACCGAGTCCAATCAGAGACCCCCGTCACGTCCTGCTCTAGACCGAGTCCTATCAGAGACCCCCGTCACATCCTGCTCTAGACCGAGTCCTATCAGAGACCCCCGTCACGTCCTGCTCTAGACCGAGTCCTATCAGAGACCCCCGTCACGTCCTGCTCTAGACCGAGTCCTATCAGAGACCCCCGTCACGTCCTGCTCTAGACCGAGTCCTATCAGAGACCCCCGTCATGTCCTGCTCTAGACCGAGTCCTATCAGAGACCCCCGTCATGTCCTGCTCTAGTCTATAACACCAGTCAGAGACCCCCGTCATGTCCTGCTCTAGTCTATAACACCAGCCAGAGACCCCCGTCACGTCCTGCTCTAGTCTATAACACCAGTCAGAGACCCCCGTCATGTCCTGCTCTAGTCTATAACACCAGTCAGAGACCCCCGTCATGTCCTGCTCTAGTCTATAACACCAGTCAGACCCCCGTCATGTCCTGCTCTAGTCTATAACACCAGCCAGAGACCCCCTTCATGTCCTGCTCTAGTCTATAACACCAGTCAGAGACCCCCGTCATGTCCTGCTCTAGTCTATAACACCAGCCAGAGACCCCCGTCATGTCCTGCTCTAGTCTATAACACCAGTCAGACCCCCGTCATGTCCTGCTCTAGTCTATAACACCAGTCAGAGACCCCCGTCATGTCCTGCTCTAGTCTATAACACCAGCCAGAGACCCCCGTCATGTCCTGCTCTAGTCTATAACACCAGCCAGAGACCCCCGTCATGTCCTGCTCTAGTCTATAACACCAGTCAGAGACCCCCGTCATGTCCTGCTCTAGTCTATAACACCAGTCAGAGACCCCCGTCACGTCCTGCTCTAGACCGAGTCCTATCAGAGACCCCCGTCACGTCCTGCTCTAGACCGAGTCCTATCAGAGACCCCCGTCACGTCCTGCTCTAGACCGAGTCCTATCAGAGACCCCCGTCACGTCCTGCTCTAGACCGAGTCCTATCAGAGACCCCCGTCACGTCCTGCTCTAGACCGAGTCCTATCAGAGACCCCCGTCACGTCCTGCTCTAGACCGAGTCCTATCAGAGACCCCCGTCATGTCCTGCTCTAGTCTATAACACCAGTCAGAGACCCCCGTCATGTCCTGCTCTAGACCGAGTCCTATCAGAGACCCCCGTCATGTCCTGCTCTAGTCTATAACACCAGTCAGAGACCCCCGTCATGTCCTGCTCTAGTCTATAACACCAGTCAGACCCCCGTCATGTCCTGCTCTAGACCGAGTCCTATCAGAGACCCCCGTCATGTCCTGCTCTAGTCTATAACACCAGTCAGAGACCCCCGTCATGTCCTGCTCTAGTCTATAACACCAGTCAGACCCCCGTCATGTCCTGCTCTAGTCTATAACACCAGTCAGAGACCCCCGTCATGTCCTGCTCTAGTCTATAACACCAGCCAGACCCCCGTCATGTCCTGCTCTAGTCTATAACACCAGTCAGACCCCCGTCATGTCCTGCTCTAGTCTATAACACCAGTCAGAGACCCCCGTCATGTCCTGCTCTAGTCCATAACACCAGTCAGAGACCCCCGTCATGTCCTGCTCTAGTCTATAACACCAGTCAGAGACCCCCGTCATGTCCTGCTCTAGTCTATAACACCAGTCAGAGACCCCCGTCATGTCCTGCTCTAGTCTATAACACCAGTCAGAGACCCCCGTCACGTCCTGCTCTAGTCTATAACACCAGCCAGAGACCCCCGTCACGTCCTGCTCTAGTCTATAACACCAGTCAGACCCCCGTCATGTCCTGCTCTAGTCTATAACACCAGTCAGACCCCCGTCATGTCCTGCTCTAGTCTATAACACCAGTCAGACCCCCGTCATGTCCTGCTCTAGTCTATAACACCAGTCAGACCCCCGTCATGTCCTGCTCTAGTCTATAACACCAGCCAGAGACCCCCGTCATGTCCTGCTCTAGTCTATAACACCAGTCAGACCCCCGTCATGTCCTGCTCTAGTCTATAACACCAGTCAGAGACCCCCGTCATGTCCTGCTCTAGTCTATAACACCAGCCAGAGACCCCCGTCATGTCCTGCTCTAGTCTATAACACCAGTCAGAGACCCCCGTCATGTCCTGCTCTAGTCTATAACACCAGTCAGAGACCCCCGTCATGTCCTGCTCTAGTCTATAACACCAGCCAGAGACCCACGTCATGTCCTGCTCTAGTCTATAACACCAGTCAGAGACCCCCGTCATGTCCTGCTCTAGTCTATAACACCAGTCAGACCCCCGTCATGTCCTGCTCTAGTCTATAACACCAGTCAGAGACCCCCGTCATGTCCTGCTCTAGTCTATAACACCAGCCAGAGACCCCCGTCATGTCCTGCTCTAGTCTATAACACCAGTCAGAGACCCCCGTCATGTCCTGCTCTAGTCTATAACACCAGTCAGAGACCCCCGTCATGTCCTGCTCTAGTCTATAACACCAGCCAGAGACCCCCGTCATGTCCTGCTCTAGTCTATAACACCAGTCAGACCCCCGTCATGTCCTGCTCTAGTCTATAACACCAGTCAGAGACCCCCGTCATGTCCTGCTCTAGTCTATAACACCAGCCAGACCCCCGTCATGTCCTGCTCTAGTCTATAACACCAGTCAGAGACCCCCGTCATGTCCTGCTCTAGTCTATAACACCAGTCAGAGACCCCCGTCATGTCCTGCTCTAGTCTATAACACCAGTCAGACCCCCGTCATGTCCTGCTCTAGTCTATAACACCAGTCAGAGACCCCCGTCATGTGCTGCTCTAGTCTATAACACCAGCCAGACCCCCGTCATGTCCTGCTCTAGTCTATAACACCAGTCAGACCCCCGTCATGTCCTGCTCTAGTCTATAACACCAGTCAGAGACCCCCGTCATGTCCTGCTCTAGTCCATAACACCAGTTAGAGACCCCCGTCATGTCCTGCTCTAGTCTATAACACCAGTCAGAGACCCCCGTCATGTCCTGCTCTAGTCTATAACACC
Source organism: Coregonus lavaretus (assembly GCF_964263955.1). Taxonomy (NCBI): domain Eukaryota; kingdom Metazoa; phylum Chordata; class Actinopteri; order Salmoniformes; family Salmonidae; genus Coregonus; species Coregonus lavaretus. The sequence goes on from NW_028164878.1 coordinate 432,890, forward strand.
AGTCAGAGACCCCCTTCATGTCCTGCTCTAGTCTATAACACCAGTCAGAGACCCCCGTCACGTCCTGCTCTAGTCTATAACACCAGCCAGAGACCCCCGTCACGTCCTGCTCTAGTCTATAACACCAGTCAGACCCCCGTCATGTCCTGCTCTAGTCTATAACACCAGTCAGACCCCTGTCATGTCCTGCTCTAGTCTATAACACCAGTCAGACCCCCGTCATGTCCTGCTCTAGTCTATAACACCAGTCAGACCCCCGTCATGTCCTGCTCTAGTCTATAACACCAGCCAGAGACCCCCGTCATGTCCTGCTCTAGTCTATAACACCAGTCAGACCCCCGTCATGTCCTGCTCTAGTCTATAACACCAGTCAGAGACCCCCGTCATGTCCTGCTCTAGTCTATAACACCAGCCAGAGACCCCCGTCATGTCCTGCTCTAGTCTATAACACCAGTCAGAGACCCCCGTCATGTCCTGCTCTAGTCTATAACACCAGCCAGAGACCCACGTCATGTCCTGCTCTAGTCTATAACACCAGTCAGAGACCCCCGTCATGTCCTGCTCTAGTCTATAACACCAGTCAGACCCCCGTCATGTCCTGCTCTAGTCTATAACACCAGTCAGAGACCCCCGTCATGTCCTGCTCTAGTCTATAACACCAGTCAGACCCCCGTCATGTCCTGCTCTAATCTATAACACCAGTCAGTGACCCCCGTCATGTCCTGCTCTAGTCTATAACACCAGTCTGAGGCTCACCACTTACCGATACAACAGGAGGATGTTGACATGTCAAATTATTATTATTTTTTAAACTTTTACTCCTTTTTCTCCCCAATTTCGTGATTTCCAATTGGTAGTTACAGTCTTGTCCCATCGCTGCAACTCCCGTACGGACTCGGGAGAGGTGAAGGTTGAGAGCCATGCATCCTCCGAAACACGACCCTGCCAAGCCGCACTGCTTCTTGACACATTTGCTCGCTTAACCCGGAAGCCAGCCGCACCAATGTGTCGGAGGAAACACCGTACAACTGGCGACCGTGTCAGTGTGCATGCGCCCGGCCCGCCACAAGGAGTCGCTAGAGCGCGATGGGACAAGGACATCCCGGCCGGCCAAACCCTCCCCTAACCCGGACGACGCTGGGCCAATTGTGCGCCGCCTCATGGTTCTCCCGGTGGCGGCCGGCTGCGACACAGCCCGGGATCGAACCCAGGTCTGTAGTGACGCCTCTAGCACTGCGATGCAGTGCCTTAGACCGCTGCGCCACTCGGGAGGCCAATTTTGACATGTCTTAAGATACCATCTCTTGCTTTAGGAGTAACACTTATATTAATAATAGTCTCACTGGAGCAGAGCACGGTCTCCATCCTGTCTAATAGTCTCACCGAGGCAGAGCACGGTCTCCATCCTGTCTAATAGTCTTACCGGGGCAGAGCACGGTCTCCATCCTGTCTAATAGTCTTACCGGGGCAGAGCACGGTCTCCATCCTGTCTAATAGTCTCACCGAGGCAGAGGACGGTCTCCATCCTGTCTAATAGTCTTACCGGGGCAGAGCACGGTCTCCATCCTGTCTAATAGTCTTACCGGGGCAGAGCACGGTCTCCATCCTGTCTAATAGTCTTACCGGGGCAGAGCACGGTCTCCATCCTGTCTAATAGTCTTACCGGGGCAGAGCATGGTCTCCATCCTGTCTAATAGTCTTACCAGGGCAGAGCACGGTCTCCATCCTGTCTATAAAGTTATCCGCCACAAGGTCAGCGAAACGCGTCATCCCCGTCACGCGATCATGCCTCTGGCACGCAATGGACTCCAGGCTCTCATGCTGTCCCTCCCGGCCGAACATGTCCCCGACCCCGATGGCGTTCACGTCCACGCTGGGGTCGGCGCAGAGGTAGGTCAGCAGAGAGTCGTCATCCCGCGGGTCGAAGCGCCCGTCCGTGATGACCACGACCGACACCTGTTATGAATGGAGCGTTAGGCCACATCAAGACAGAGTTCACTTTCCCTTCCACATGGGGGCAGCAGCAACCGTTCAGATAGGTTACAGATTATTTAGCCACAGACCCCTAGATACTGTATAGCAAGAACATACATAATCATTGGCTGGCTAAGTGGTTCACAACACACCTTGGCTCTGGTCCGCCGGCTGTCCCTGATCAGGTGGTCGTAGGCGAACTTCAGAGCGGAGGGAGTCCAGGTGCCCCCGGCTATCCACTGGAGGTTCTTCACAGCCACCTGCAAGGCAGAGATGGAGACTGTTAGCCTGCTGAGCTAAAGGCATTAGCTTGCGGAGTAGTGCCAGTCACTGAACCAGCTACATGTACCTTGAAGGCAGCGATGGAGTCTATGTTGGAGTCGTTGAGTCGGATGGCCTCGAAGGTCCCGTTGTGACTGTACTGCACAACGCCAACCCTGGTTCCTGAGGAGAGAAGAAGGGATCTATGACAATGTCTGTACCTGTGAACCAGAAGTGGTTTGGTGAACCATGCTGATGTGATGAGTCATCATCCATGAGACTTGCTTTATTGCCTGGGCTTTAGCTCAGCAGACTAACAGGAGACCCATGTCACACAGGTAGTCAGAAATTGCTGTATCTGAAGAGGTCATATTTTACCCGTCTCTGAATGTGGGTGTGTTGCCATGGAGCCCAGCCTGTTGATGGTGTTGATGACAAAGTTCTTCTCCAGGGTGAAGTTGGTCAGACCCACTGACTCTGAGCTGTCAATCACAAACACGATGTCCAGCGCCCCACACCGCTTCTCACAGTCTGCAGGGGCAACACAGAAACAGGAACAACATTGGAAACAGTTTTGGAGCTTTAAATCTTTATGCATTTCATATCCACCAAAATGCCTGTCAATCCAATACAATGTCGTTGTCCCTCGAGGGGAAATTTCATTTGGCATATCAAATCAAATCAAATTGTATTTGCCACATGCGCCGAATACAACAGCTGTAGACTTTACCGTGAAATGCTTAATTACAGCCCTTAACCAACAATGCATTTATTTTTAATAAAAAAGTAAAATAAAACAACAACAACAAAAAAGTGTTGAGAAAAAAAGAGCAGAAGTAAAATAAAGTGACAGTAGGGAGGCTATATATACAGGGGGGTACCGGTGCAGAGTCAATGTGCGGGGGCACCGGCTAGTCGAGGTAGTTGAGGTAATATGTACATGTGGGTAGAGTTAAAGTGACTATGCATAAATAATTAACAGAGTAGCAGCAGCGTAAAAAGATGGGGTGGGGGGGGGGGCAGTGCAAATAGTCCGGGTAGCCATGATTAGCTGTTCAGGAGTCTTATGGCTTGGGGGTAGAAGCTGTTGAGAAGCCTTTTGGACCTAGACTTGGCGCTCCGGTACCGCTTGCCGTGCGGTAGCAGAGAGAACAGTCTATGACTAGGGTGGCTGGAGTCTTTGACAATTTTGAGGGCCTTCCTCTGGGGGCCTTCCTCTGGGGGCCTTCCTCTGAGGGCCTTCCCCTGAGGGCCTTCCTCTGAGGGCCTTCCTCTGAGGGCCTTCCTCTGGGGGCCTTCCCCTGAGGGCCTTCCTCTGAGGGCCTTCCTCTGAGGGCCTTCCTCTGAGAGCCTTCCTCTGAGGGCCTTCCTCTGAGGGCCTTCCTCTGAGGGCCTTCCTCTGGGGGCCTTCCTCTGAGGGCCTTCCTCTGAGGGCCTTCCCCTGAGGGCCTTCCTCTGGGGGCCTTCCCCTGAGGGCCTTCCCCTGAGGGCCTTCCTCTGAGGGCCTTCCTCTGAGGGCCTTCCTCTGAGGGCCTTCACATAGAAGACAACATACCCGGATATCATCATCATCACTTACCACAACAACCACATGTCTCTCTGATGTAGCTCATGACATCACAGTCCTAAAATCAAAACCAGGAACAGATCAGTATTATAATCTAATACAATCAGACTCTACAGGATCAGATCAGTAGTATTTTTAATCAGATATGACACTACAAAAACAGGTTGAATGTCTTCATATTAGGATGTTTTAATATAAAGTTTACACAGTTGACTTACAGAAAGGCCAGGGTCTCCCTCTGGTCCAGGATCACCCTGTAAGAAAAAAGTGTACCGATGGGTAAACAGACATTGAGGGGAGCTTGAACAGTAAGCATAATGTTCTTCTACAGTTGTAATGTCTGATCAGAGTCTGAGTAACGCAGCCAGCCGCTGATGACTGTCTTACAGGAGCCCCAGGTCCTCCTCTGGCTCCTCTCCTCCCATCCACTCCCTGTTGACCTGGATGCCCCTGGACAACAACAACACAAAGACAGGTTCTTCAGTGACTTCAGTGAGCCCAAACACGTTACTCAGCTCACCACTTCTCAAGAATAGAACACAAACGTGTTCTTTAGAGCACTGACTCCTCCCTTCCAGAATGCTCTAAGGTTAGCAACTACCAGGGTAACCCTGAACTTCACCACTTAAAGATGCACTCTGGGATCTTAAGCACAACATTCCTAACATATTGCACAAATTGGATGACGTCGTACACAACTGGATGACGTAGTACACAACTGGATGACGTAGTACACAACTGGATGACGTAGTACACAACTGGATGACGTAGTACACAACTGGATGACGTAGTACACAACTGATGGATAATGGATATAAACTAATCCTAGGCTAACTATCCACATTAATGGATATAAACTAATCCTAGGCTAACCATCCACATTAATGGATATAAACTAATCCTAGGCTAACTATCCACATTAATGGATATAAACTAATCCTAGGCTAACCATCCACATTAATGGATATAACATCTTCCAAGTGTATATTCAGCTGTTCACGACAGCAGCTGGAGCTTACCGGTTCACCATTTGGTCCTTTCTTCCCAGCTTCTCCTTTGCTGCCACAGTTCCCTCTGCTTCCCAAAGGGCCTGGATGTCCTTTATCCCCTCTGACTCCCTGACATACATACAGACAGACAGACAGACAGACAGACAGACAGACAGACAGACAGCATCACAATACAACAGTATTTTGAACTCTTGAGCTGACCACATTCATCTTGTCAAATGTCAAACTGTACCGTTTCTCCTCTTTGTCCAGGATAGTTGAACCCATCTCTTCCTTTGTCACCCTAAAACACAGAAGATGATGAACTACATTACACTGTGGGAAGTGTCCACTAACTACATTACACTGTGGGAAGTGTCCACTAACTATATTACACTGTGGGAAGTGTCCACTAAGGAAAGGGCCTTCCCCAAACTGTTGCCACAAAGTTGGAAGCACAGAATCATCTAGAATGTCATTGTATGTTGTAGCGTTAAGATTTCCCTTCACTGGAACTAAGGGGCCTAGCCCGAACCGTGAAAAACAGCCCCAGACCATTATTCATCTTCCACCAAACTTTAGAGTTGGCACTATGCATTGGGGCAAGTAGAGTTCTCCTGGCATCCGCCAAACCCAGATTCGTCTGTCGGACTGCCAGATGGTGAAGCGTGATTCATCACTCCAGAGAACGCGTTTCCACTGCTCCAGAGTCCAATGGCGGCGAGCTTTACACCACTCCAGCCGACGCTTGGCATTGCGCATGGCGATCTTAGGCTTGTGTGCGGCTGCTCGGCCATGGAAACCCATTTCATGAAGCTCCCGACGAACAGTTCTTGTGCTGACATTGCTTCCAGAGGCAGTTTGGAACTCGGTAGTGAGTGTTGCAACCAAGAACAGCGCTACGCAACCAGGACAGGCGATTTTTATGCGCTACGTGCTTCAGCGGTCCTGTTCTGTGAGCTTGTGTGGCTGAGCTGTTCTGTGAACACTTCGCGGCTGAGCCGTTGTTGCTCCTAGACGTTTCCACTTCACAATAACAGCACTTACAGTTGACTGGGGCAGATCTAGCAGGGCAGACATTTGACGAACTGACTTCTTGGAAAGGTGGCATCCTATGATGGTGCCACGTTGAAAGTCACTGAGCTCTTCAGTAAGGCGATTCTACTGCCAATACTTTTGCACATATAGTGTATATTATAATTCAACACTACCTTAGGGTTGGATTATATAGATCCTGGACCAATCTTTGGGTCAGGATCTACACTACCAGTCCAAAGTTTGGACACACCTACTCATTCAAGAGTTTTTCTTTATTTTGACTATTTTCTACATTGTAGAATAATAGTGAAGACATCAAAACTATGAAATAACACATGGAATCATGTAGTAACCAAAAAAGTGTTAAACAAATCAAAATATATTTGAGATTCTTCAAATAGCCACCCTTTGCCTTGATGACAGCTTTGCACACTCTTGGCATTCTCTCAACCAGCTTCACCTGGAATGCTTTTCCAACAGTCTTGAAGGAGTTCCCACATATGCTGAGCACTTGTTGGCTGCTTTTCCTTCACTCTGCGGTCCGACACCGCGTGGCTGCTGCCTCTCCAACCTGGTGGTCCCTGCACGCACCACCCACGTGGAGTTCCAGGTCGCAGGCAGCCTCTGGAACTGCCGTTCTGCTGCCAACAAAGCTGACTTCATCCCAGCCTATGCCAACCTCCAGTCCCTCGACTTCCTGGCGCTGACGGAAACATGGATCACCACTGAAAACACCGCTACTCCTACTGCTCTCTCCTCGTCTGACCATGTGTTCTCGCATACCCCGAGAGCATCTGGTCAGAGGGGTGGTGGTACAGGAATCCTCATCTCTCCCAAGTGGACATTCTCAATTTTTCCCCTAACCCATCTGTCTATCTCCTCATTTGAATTCCATGCTGTCACAGTCACTAGCCCATTTAAGCTTAATATCCTTGTCATCTATCGCCCTCCAGGTTCCCTTGGAGAGTTCATCAATGAGCTTGACGCCTTGATAAGTTCCTTCCCTGAGGATGGCTCACCCCTCACAGTTTTGGGGGATTTCAACCTCCCTATGTCCACATTTGACTCATTTCTCTCTGCCTCCTTCTTTCCACTCCTCTCCTCTTTTGACCTCACCCTCTCACCGTCCCCCCCTACTCACAAGGCAGGCAATACGCTTGACCTCATCTTCACTAGATGCTGCTCCTCTACTAATCTCACTGCAACTCCCCTCCATGTCTCCGACCACTACTTTGTTTCCTTTTCTCTCTCACTCTCCTCCCACACTACTCACTCTGCCCCTACACAGATGGTAATGCGCCGCCGCAACCTTCGCTCTCTCTCTCCCACTACTCTCTCCTCTTCCATCCTATCATCTCTTCCCTCTGCTCAATCCTTCTCCCTCCAATCTCCTGATTCTGCCTCCTCAACCCTCCTCTCCTCCCTTTCTGCATCCTTTGACTCTCTGTGTCCCCTATCCTCCCGGCCGGCTCGGTCCTCCCCTCCAGCTCTGTGGCTTGATGACTCATTGCGAGCTCACAGAACAGAGCTCCGGGCAGCGGAGCGGAAATGGAAGAAAACTAAACTCCCTGCCGACCTGGCATCTTTTCACTCCCTCCTCTCTACATTTTCTTCATCTGTTTCTGCTGCTAAGGCCACCTTCTACCACTCTAAATTCCAAGCATCTGCCTCTAACCCTAGGAAGCTCTTTGCCACATTTTCCTCCCTCCTGAATCCTCCCCCCCCCCCCCCCCTCCTCTCTCTCTGTGGATGACTTCGTCAACCACTTTGAAAAGAAGGTTGACGACATCCGATCCTCGTTTGTTAAGTCTAATGACACTGCTGGTCCTGCTCACACTGCCCTACCCTATGCTTTGACTTCTTTCTCCCCTCTCTCTCCAGATAAATCCTGCGACTTGTGACTGCAGGCCGCCCAACAACCTGCCCGCTTGACCCCATCCCCTCCTCCCTTCTCCAGACCATCTCCGGTGACCTTCTCCCCTACCTCACCTCGCTGATCAACTCATCCTTGACCGCTGGCCATGTCCCTTCCGTCTTCAAGAGAGCGAGAGTTACTCCCCTTCTCAAAAAACCAACACTCGACCCCACTGATGTCAACAACTACAGACCAGTATCCCTTCTTTCTTTTCTTTCCAAAACTATTGAGCGTGCCGTCTTTAGCCAACTCTCTTGCTATCTCTCTCAGAATGACCTTCTTGATCCAAACCAATCAGGTTTCAGGACTGGTCATTCAACTGAGACTGCTCTTCTCTGTGTCACGGAGACTCTCCGCACTGCTAAAGCTAACTCTCTCTCCTCTGCTCTTGTCCTTCTAGACCTGTCTGCTGCCTTTGATACTGTGAACCATCAGATCCTCCTCTCCACCCTCTCCGAGATGGGCATCTCCGGCGCGGCTCACTCCTGGATTGCGTCCTACCTGACCGGTCGCTCCTACCAAGTGGCGTGGCGGGAAGCTGTCTCCGCACCACGTGCTCTCACCACTGGTGTCCCCCAGGGATCGGTTCTGGGCCCTCTCCTTTTCTCCCTATACACCAAGTCACTTGGCTCTGTCATATCCTCACATGGCCTTTCCTATCATTGCTACGCTGACGATACACAACTAATCTTCTCCTTTCCCCCTTCTGATAACCAGGTGGCGAATCGCATCTCTGCATGTCTGGCAGACATATCAGTATGGATGACGGATCACCACCTCAAGCTGAACCCTGGCAAGACGGAGCTGCTCTTCCTCCCGGGGAAGGACTGCCCGTTCCATGATCTCGCCATCACGGTTGACAACTCCGCTGTGTCCTCCTCCCAGAGTGCGAAGAGCCTAGGCGTGACCCTGGACAACACCCTGTCGTTCTCCGCCAACATCAAGGCGGTGACCCGCTCCTGCAGGTTCATGCTCTACAACATTCGGAGAGTGCGACCCTGCCTTACACAGGAAGCGGCGCAGGTCCTGGTCCAGGCACTTGTCATCTCCCGTCTGGACTACTGCAACTCGCTGTTGGCTGGGCTCCCTGCCTGTGCCATTAAACCCCTACAACTCATCCAGAATGCCGCAGCCCGTCTGGTGTTCAACCTTCCCAAGTTCTCTCACGTCACCCCCCTCCTCCGCACACTCCACTGGCTTCCAGTTGAAGCTCGCATCCGCTACAAGACCATGGTGCTTGCCTATGGAGCAGTGAGGGGAACGGCACCTCTGTACCTTCAGGCTCTGATCAGTCCCTACACCCAAACAAGGACATTGCGTTCATCCACCTCTGGCCTGCTGGCTCCCCTTCCTCTGCGGAAGCATAGCTCCCGCTCAGCCCAGTCAAAACTGTTCGCTGCTCTGGCACCCCAATGGTGGAACAAGCTCCCTCACAACGCCAGGACAGCGGAGTCACTCACCACCTTCCGGAGACATTTGAAACCCCACCTCTTTAAGGAATACCTGGGATAGGATAAAGTATTCCTTCTAACCCCCCCCAAATTGTAAAGTGGTTATCCCACTGGCTATAGGGTGAACGCACCAATTTGTGAGTCGCTCTGGCTAAGAGCGTCTGCTAAATGACGTTAATGTGCCCTTGAGCAAGGCACTTAACCCTAATTGCTCCTGTAAGTCGCTCTGGTTAAGAGCGTCTGCTAAATGACTAAAATGTAAATGTAAATGACTCATCCCAAACCATCTCAATTGGGTTGAAGTCAGGGGATTGTAGAGGCCAGGTCATCTGATGCAGCACTCCATCACTCTCCTTCTTGGTAAAATAGCCCTTACACAGCCTGGAGGTGTGTTGGGTCATTGTCCTGTTGAAAAACAAATGACATTCCCACTAAGCCCAAACCAGATGGGATGGCGTATCGCTGCAGAATGCTGTGGTAGCCATGCTGGTTAAGTGTGCCTTGAATTCTAAATCAATCACAGACAGTTTCACCAGCATAGCACCCCCACACCATAACACCTCCTCCTCCATGCTTTACGGTGGGAGCTACACATGCAGAGATCATCCGTTCACCCACACCGCGTCTCACAAAGACACGGCGGTTTGAACCAAAAATCTCAAATTTGGAGTCCAGACCAAAGGACAGATTTCCACCGGTCTAATGTCCATTGCTCGTGTTTCTTGGCCCAAGCAAGTCTCTTCTTCTTATTGGTGTCCTTTAGTAAGTGGTTTCTTTGCAGCAATTCGACATTGAAGGCCTGATTCACACAGTCTCCTCTGAACAGTTGATGTTGAGATGTGTCTGTTACTTGAACTCTGTGAAGCATTTATTTGGGCTGCAATTTCTGAGGCTGGTAACTCTAATGAGCTTGACCTCTGCAGCAGAGGTAACTCTGGGTCTTCCATTCCTGTGGCAGTCCTCATGAGAGCCAGTTGTATCATACCTCTTGATGGTTTTTGCAACTGCACTTGAAGAAACTTTAAAAGTTCTTGAAATGTTCAGTATTGACTGACCTTCATGTCTTAAAGTAATGATGGACTGTCATTTCTCTTTGCTTATTTGAGCTTTTCTTGCCATAATATGGACTTGGTCTTTTACCAAATATGGCTATCTTCTGTATACCCCACTAGCTTGTCACAACACAACTGATTGGCTCACATGTAGTATATTAACATTATGACTATTCTAGAGGAACAAAGAGGGGATGTTTATCTTAGTGCAAAAGTAGTCATTTGTAGAGTGACGCCCCAGGGGAGACAGGTGATTGGACAGCAGAGGGAGCAACCCATATTTTTGCATTGTTTATAAGAATATGCTGGAGGGAGAGGGGGTCAGAAACAGACAGATTATTTTGGGACGCTGTTTCTCCAGACACTGCGGGTCTGTAAACTTATGCTGACATCTTGTGATATGAATAAAACTTCTAATCAAAGTGCAGCCTAAGCGGACTCTTTGTTTGACAGCAATGAGCACCAGCAGCGACAAGATACACTACACGCATTAAGAAGGAAATAAATTCCACAAATTAACTTTAAGAAGGTAAACCTGCTAATTGAAATGCATTCCAGGTGACTACCTCATGAAGCTGGTTGAGAGAATGCCAAGAGTGTGCAAAGCTGTCATCAAGGCAAAGAATCTCAAAAATAAAATATATTTTGATTTGTTTAACACTTTTTTGGTTACTACATGATTCCATATGTGTTATTTCATAGTTTTGAAGTCTTCACTATTATTCTACAATGTATAAAATAGTTGAATTAGTAGGTGTGTCCAAACTTTTGACTGGTACTGTATATAACCCAAACCAACCTTTGGTCCAGGATCTATATTGTAACCCAACCCCACTTTTAGTCAAGGATCTACATGACTCAATCCCACCTTTGGTCCAGAATGTATATTATAACTCAATCCCACCTTTGATCCAGGATCTACAGTATATAACCCAACCCTACCTTTGGTCCAGGATCTATATAACCCAACCCTAGGTCCAGGATCTATATAACCCAACACTAGGTCCAGGATGTATATAACCCAACCCTACCTTTGGTCCAGGATCTATATAACCCAACCCTAGGTCCAGGATCTATATAACCCAACACTAGGTCCAGGATCTATATAACCCAACCCTAGGTCCAGGATCTATATAACCCAACACTAGGTCCAGGATCTATATAACCCAACACTAGGTCCAGGATCTATATAACCCAACCCTAGGTCCAGGATCTATATAACCCAACCCTAGGTCCAGGATCTATATAACCCAACCCTACCTTTGGTCCAGGATCTATATAACCCAACCCTAGGTCCAGGATCTATATAACCCAACACTAGGTCCAGGATCTATATAACCCAACCCTACCTTTGGTCCAGGATCTATATAACCCAACCCTAGGTCCAGGATCTATATAACCCAACACTAGGTCCAGGATCTATATAACCCAACCCTACCTTTGGTCCAGGATCTATATAACCCAACACTAGGTCCAGGATCTATATAACCCAACACTAGGTCCAGGATCTATATAACCCAACCCTACCGTTGGTCCAGGATCTATATAACCCAACCCTAGGTCCAGGATCTATATAACCCAACACTAGGTCCAGGATCTATATAACCCAACCCTAGGTCCAGGATCTATATAACCCAACCCTAGGTCCAGGATCTATATAACCCAACCCTACCTTTGGTCCAGGATCTATATAACCCAACCCTAGGTCCAGGATCTATATAACCCAACCCTAGGTCCAGGATCTATATAACCCAACCCTAGGTCCAGGATCTATATAACCCAACACTAGGTCCAGGATCTATATAACCCAACCCTACCTTTGGTCCAGGATCTATATAACCCAACCCTAGGTCCAGGATCTATATAACCCAACACTAGGTGCAGGATCTATATAACCCAACCCTACCTTTGGTCCAGGATCTATATAACCCAACACTAGGTCCAGGATCTATATAACCCAACACTAGGTCCAGGATCTATATAACCCAACCCTACCGTTGGTCCAGGATCTATATAACCCAACCCTAGGTCCAGGATCTATATAACCCAACACTAGGTCCAGGATCTATATAACCCAACCCTAGGTCCAGGATCTATATAACCCAACCCTAGGTCCAGGATCTATATAACCCAACCCTAGGTCCAGGATCTATATAACCCAACACTAGGTCCAGGATCTATATAACCCAACCCTAGGTCCAGGATCTATATAACCCAACCCTAGTTCCAGGATCAATATAACCCAACCCTAGGTCCAGGATCTATATAACCCAACCCTACCTTTGGTCCAGGATCTATATAACCCAACCCTAGGTCCAGGATCTATATAAACCAACCCTAGGTCCAGGATCTATATAACCCAGCCCTACCTTTGGTCCAGGATCTATATAACCCAACCCTACCTTTGGTCCAGGATCTATATATCCCAACCCTAGGTCCAGGATCTATATAACCCAACCCTAGGTCCAGGATCTATATAACCCAACCCTACCTTTGGTCCAGGATCTATATAACCCAACCCTAGGTCCAGGATCTATATAACCCAACACTAGGTCCAGGATCTATATAACCCAACCCTAGGTCCAGGATCTATATAACCCAACCCTAGGTCCAGGATCTATATAACCCAACACTAGGTCCAGGATCTATATAACCCAACCCTACCTTTGGTCCAGGATCTATATAACCCAACCCTAGGTCCAGGATCTATATAACCCAACACTAGGTCCAGGATCTATATAACCCAACCCTAGGTCCAGGATCTATATAACCCAACCCTAGGTCCAGGATCTATATAACCCAACCCTAGGTCCAGGATCTATATAACCCAACCCTAGGTCCAGGATCTATATAACCCAACCCTAGGTCCAGGATCTATATAACCCAACCCTAGGTCCAGGATCTATATAACCCAACACTAGGTCCAGGATCTATATAACTCAACACTAGGTCCAGGATCTATATAACCCAACCCTAGGTCCAGGATCTATATAACCCAACCCTAGGTCCAGGATCTATATAACCCAACCCTAGGTCCAGGATCTATATAACCCAACCCTAGGTCCAGGATCTATATAACCCAACCCTAGGTCCAGGATCTATATAACCCAACACTAGGTCCAGGATATATATAACCCAACCCTAGGTCCAGGATCTATATAACCCAACCCTAGGTCCAGGATCTATATAACCCAACCCTAGGTCCAGGATCTATATAACCCAACACTAGGTCCAGGATCTATATAACCCAACCCTAGGTCCAGGATCTATATAACCCAACCCTAGGTCCAGGATCTATATAACCCAACCTTTGGTCCAGGATCTATATAACCCAACCTTTGGTCCAGGATCTCCATGAGGTCCAGTCTGTCCAGGATCGCCAGTCTCTCCAGCAGCACCCTGTAACACAGAGATGCCATACTGAGTACTATCTGCATAAAGTATTCAAGTTCCTTTTTTTAATTTATTTTTTAATTTACCCACATGGCAGTCATAGTCACTGAAATACATATGTATAGACTACCATCAATAAATAAACAATTTCCAAAATGTAGATGTATTTATTTAACCTTTATTTAGATGAGAAGACTGTCGCAGTATGCTCAAAATGTAGACATGGCAACAGCCAAACAATAAGATCAGAACAGGAGGATATCTTAGAATAGAGTAGAGTAGAGTAGTAGTAGTAGTGGTGGTAGTAGTAGTAGTAGTAGTAGTAGTAGTAGCAGTAGTAGTAGTAGTAGTAGCAGTAGTAGTAGTAGTAGTAGTAGCAGTAGTAGCGTAGTAGTAGCAGTAGCAATATTAGTAGCAGTAGAGTAGTATAAGCAGTATCATACCAGTAGTAACGATAGTAGAGTAGTGGTCGTAGAGTAGCATTAGTCATAGTAGCAACATACCATCGGTCCATCTGGTCCATTATCTCCATGATGTCCTCTTGGACCTGGCAGCCCTGGACCTCCCTAAACAAACAGAGGGAGGGGACACGCACACGCACACGCACACGCACACGCACACGCACACGCACACACACACACACACACAGAGAGAGAAGAGGCCAGGAAAAGGGCAACCAGTGAAGATCAAACACCATTGTAAATTCAACCCATATGTTATGATGTCTTTTCATGGTGTTGTGGGAACAATTATCCAGGCTCTGTCGTAGCCGGCCGCGACCGGGAGACCCATGGGGCGGCGCACAATTGGCCCAGCGTCGTCCAGGGGAGGGGAGGGAATGGCCGGCAGGGATGTAGCTCAGTTGGTAGAGCATGGCGTTTGCAACGCCAGCGTTGTGGGTTCGATTCCCACGGGGGGTATAAAAGATAATGTATGCACTCACTAACTGTAAGTCGCTCTGGATAAGAGCGTCTGCTAAATGATTAAAATGTAAATGTAAACAAGGTTACATTTACTAGATAAGTGACTCTTGGTGCCTCAGAGTCTGAATAACAAGGATTCCAGTATATCGAGGGAGATTACTGGGGTTTATCTTAGAATGATTGATAGATAGAATATACTGACTTGGGGTACAAGATAATACCATCAAAGGAGGGAGTGCCCACTGATGGTTAACAGATGTTGTTGAAGAAACGTGTAACATGAAGTATATAAACTGAGAGGTTTTCTTTGTCTAGGAGTTCGGATGACAAGAGGCAAAGCATGTGCCATTTGTTAGACGAACCCGGTACTGTATCTATTAAATATTATGTATTAACTCCCCTTGTAATTGTTTAAGTATATTCTTGCATCCTGAATTACTTGACACCAGAGAAACTCATCATAACACCATATTTATGTTTATTTATTTTCCCTTTCGTATCTTAACTATTTGCACAGCGTTACAACACTGTATATAGACATAATATGACATTTGAAATGTCTTTATTATTTTGGAACTTCTGAGTAGAGACAGAGAGAGAGACAGAGACAGAGACAGAGAGACAGAGACAGAGACAGAGACAGAGAGAGAGAGAGAGAGAGAGAGAGAGAGAGAGAGAGAGAGAGAGAGAGAGAGAGAGAGAGAGAGAGAGAGAGAGAGAGAGAGAGAGAGAGAGAGAGAGAGAGAGAGAGAGAGAGAGAGAGAGAGAGAGAGATGTACCCAAACTTGCTTCAGCCCAGTTTAAACAAAAAAGGGGAATCAGGTGCTGAGGTCTTGAAAATCCCTAAAACAGCTTCTCATTAGCTCTGGAATGGCTTCATCTCAAAACTCATCATTACTCATTTTGACATGCATTTGGAATCACTGACTACAGTACAAATATGAACAATTTAGAATAATTAATAACATCCTTAAAATATCAATATTGTGTAATATGTGTGGGTTGAAAGATATTGGTATTTCAGCCCGAATGATTTGTCAGTGCACCAAGAATTCCAATGTTCTATGAAAGAAGGAGTGTACTGTATCTTAGTGAGAAACCCCCTGTGTTGTCTGTCTATGTTTCCATGGGAGTTACTGCTGAATCATGTACCCAGAATGCAAAATTCTCTTCTCCGTTTCTCTGACCTTAGATCCTTTGAGGCCGATATCCCCATGAGGACCTGGCTTCCCTTGTAGACCAGGTTCACCCTGGGAATGACAGAATACATTAGGCTTAGTTTGAACTCAATATTCATGGACAAATATTTACACAAACAGACATCATATTTTCAGTCAGCCATTGTTTTTGTTATGGGCAGTTTGCCTGGAATCTGTCTGAATGCAGCAGGAACTGAAACAGACTTCAACTGTATTGTATCTATTGGTATTACAGAATGTACACGCTTAGAAATTAAGGTTCCAAAAAGGTTCTTCGACTGTTCCCGTCGGAGAACCCTTTTAAGAACCCTTTTGGGTTCCATGTACAACATTTAGAAACCTCTGCGGAAAGGGTTCTACATTTTCAATGGTTCTCCCACTGGGATCTAGGTGGGAAAATACATTTCTAAGAGTGTAGCATAACATTTCCTATATAGTATGTCCTGTATCACACAACCACCCTGTGAACGGTGACAGACCTCGCCTCCTTTAGGTCCAGCTCGTCCATGAAGTCCCTTAGGTCCAGGGTCTCCTGGTCGCCCCTAACGACAGACATGTAGACAATATTTATTGTTTAACAAAAGCCATCCCTTTGCATTTAATATTTAACTTATCATTTCAGAATGTATCACTTAGCCAAGTCAGCGTACAGGTTGGCCTTTTGGTCCCGGTCCACCGTTGAGTCCCTGAAAGAATCAGGAATTAGGAATCAGTTAGTTTAGATTGAAGAACTACTGCACTACTGAACTACTGAACTACTGAACTACTGCACTACTGAACTACTGAACTAAAGCACTACTGAACTACTGAACTACTGTACTACAGCACTACTGAACTACTGAACTACTGAACTACTGAACTACTGCACTACTGAACTACTGAACTAAAGCACTACTGAACTACTGAACTACTGTACTACAGCACTACTGAACTACTGAACTACTGCACTACTGAACTACTGAACTAAAGCACTACTGAACTACTGAACTACTGTACTACAGCACTACTGAACTACTGAACTACTGCACTACTGAACTACTGAACTAAAGCACTACTGAACTACTGAACTACTGTACTACAGCACTACTGAACTACTGAACTACTGAACTACTGCACTACTGAACTACTGAACTAAAGCACTACTGAACTACTGAACTACTGCACTACTGAACTACAGCACTACTGAACTACTGAACTACTGAACTACAGCACTACTGAACTACTGAACTACTGAACTACTGAACTACTGAACTACTGAACTACAACACTACTGAACTACAGCACTACTGAACTACTGAACTACTGCACTACTGAACTACAGCACTACTGAACTACTGAACTACTGAACTACTGAACTACAACACTACTGAACTACAGCACTACTGAACTACTGAACTACTGCACTACTGAACTACTGAACTAAAGCACTACTGCACTACAGCACTACTGAACTACTGAACTACTGCACTACTGAACTACAGCACTACTGAACTACTGAACTACTGCACTACTGAACTACTGCACTACTGAACTACTGAACTACTGCACTACTGAACTACTGCACTACTGAACTACTGAACTACAGCACTACTGAACTACAGCACTACTGAACTACTGCACTACTGAACTACAGCACTACTGAACTACTGAACTACTGAACTACTGCACTACTGAACTACAGAACTACTGAACTACAGCACTACTGAACTACTGAACTACTGAACTACTGAACTACTGAACTACAGCACTACTGAACTACTGCACTACTGAACTACTGAACTACTGATCCAATGAACTACAGCACTACCGTACTAATGATAAGGATAGCCAGGTCTATGTAAGTCACTTCTAATGATAAGGATAGCCAGGTCTATGTAAGTCACTCACTGGTTTTCCTTTTATTCCCGGTGAGCCTGGAATTCCAGGGCTTCCTGGATAACTCTGCAAGGAAGAAGAACGATTAGAGGATGTGTCAATGTGATAACAACTGACTCTTCATGTCATCTTCAGAGAGAGAATCCTCCTTGAGTTGTGATGTCGTTAGCTAGCGTACCTTACATCTGCATGTATTGTATTGTTGTTACTGTTAGGTCCAGGTGAGAGTGTATTATGATGCCATTACTGTACCGGTAGTCCAGCTTCTCCAGGAGGTCCAGCGTGACCTGGTTTGCCATTATGACCAGGGTCTCCCTAGAATCATCAACATTCACACATTAAACACAGTGGTCTATAAAAAACTGTACATAAACTAAGTTTAGTAAACGCAGTTGTCTTTAAAACACTACATAAACTAAGTCTGGAGTTTCTGTGGTACAGGAGGTATTGTAGTAGCCTTGACGGACTGAGGGTTCTCTCAGGTACCTTCTCTCCGTGGTCACCGGGCGGTCCTATATCACCAGCACTTCCCGGATGACCATCTGGGCCCTTTCAAAAACATCAGTAGTAAGAGGCCATTCCTTGTTATCACATCAACATTTTACTGCATTCATTATTGTGTGTGTGTGTGTGTGTGTGTACTGTATACGTAACGTACTGTAGGATAACGTTTTACTTACCCTTTCACCCGGATCTCCTTTACAACCATAAGTTCCGATCCGACCAATTTTACCCTGAGAATGACCACAGAAAAGATTCCTATTAGTATCAAATTAAATTAAAACAAATCAAATCCATTTTTTTTTTAGCAGATGTTATTGCGGGTGTAGCGAATTGCTTGTATCCACATTAATCAACCCTCCCGTATAGACCCAATGGGCCTGGACCCGAGTGACAGGTTGGTGGTCATCTTCTCAGGGTTCCCCTTGGCTCCTGTTACAGTTCAAGGGGAAGTGTGGCAGCACCTCGTACCTTCTGCCCATCTGTCCCATCCCTGCCGTGTTCTCCTGACACTCCCTGGTGATTGAGACGTCATTCAGAGTGTTAAAATAGGAAAGTATAGCATATCCGGTAAGAAATAGAAGTGAAGGCGTACACACTCAGAACGTTTATGTCAGAATCAATAGTGTAGTTTACCTTGGTTCCACCTGATCCAAATTCACCCTGGGGAAAGATCAAATCCGTGTCTCGTTTAAAAATGTTGATTAAAAAAATGATAAGATTTACACATGATAATTACTAGAATAATGTTGAGTTATTCTTACCTTTTCACCTTTCAGACCAATCGCACCCTAAACAGAAGCAAACAAAGACAGGTTGAAAAAAATAGTCCGGATCCACTATAAGGTGAATATCTGTATTGGTTAGGGAGGAAAGCCAGACACACACCAACCTTGTGACCTGCGGGACCAATCGGACCTTCAATACCAGAGTCCCCCTGAACACAAATAATAAAAACATTATCATCTACATTCTTTGGAAGAAAATATATATATATTTTTTTATATGGAAATATATATAAATGTCTAGGTTCCCTTGTCAGTGTTTCTGTAGTCAGAACACCTACCTGTTTTCCTTTGGTTCCTTTAGCGCCTGAAAGCCCAACTCCTCCTTTCACTCCCTAAAATAAACAGATGCATTAAAATAAACATAAACAAACTCTTCATAAAACAAACATGAATAAACACATTTCATTCTTGCAAAAATCTCAGATGTTTTACTTAATTAAGGAAGCTCACCTTTGGTCCTGGGTTTCCCTTCGGACCTGGGGGACCTGGAAGCTCCAGACACTGGAGTTTGGAACACTGGAGAATTCATGGAGAAAAACATTGTGAAGTAAACAGCGTTACATACAAGGAAAATGAAGATATATCCGTTGGATAGAAATGTTCAGAAGCATCAGGTTACAGACTCTTAGTTACCTGCAGATAGGCTTGATATTTCTGTAGAGAAGTGGAAACAAAAAGACTTGAAGATGTTTGTTTTGGAAAAACTGGTATCAAAAATAGAATACTAAATGAAATATCTAGGGCTGTCAGCGTTATTCAGTTAACTCTAGTTCACTTTTTGTAATTTTAGTGCACATTTTTAATTGCACATTTTTAAATAAAGTGTGATTTCTCAATTTTCCTACTTTAGACAAAATCAAGATGTCAATATTTTTGTAATGTTTTTTTGTATGAAAAATCTTAAAATACAGCACACTTTGACCAAAATTCGGAATTTGCGATTAATAGCAAATCGTTTGACAGCCCTAGATATATGATCATAGAAAATGTTTCAGACATGAATATTCAAAGCTGGATAAAACACTACATATAATCACCATAGCTTTGATAATGTTGTTGATGGATGATGTGACTATTTTCCCAGTGGAGGAGTCACATGGTGGACTGTGACAGGCTTTAAGGTCTGGGTTGAGCAGGCACAGTGAAACAGAGGCAGACAACAAAAGGACAGTTTTCAACATTACATTTTTTAAGGCATGTTTTCCATTATTTAGTTCCAAACACATTCCAGTCCCCATTTTCGTTCAATTGCTTTGCTTCTATAAATATAATTTATCTTACTTTTGAACTGTAACTACTATGCTAGTTTAAATCAGACAAACAAACAAACCAAGAAAATAAAAAGGGATACAGGAAGTGATGCAGCCCAGGAGGCAGGCGTCCATTTTCTCAAAATCTCCATAGCTCAAACAACTCCATTATCCACGTGATCTCAACAAACAAAGCAGTCACATCCTAAAAACCCTGGGATCCAGCATGCCTCTAGACTGCATTCACTTCCTGTGGGCAGCTGTCCACAACCCAAAAAAAAAAAAAAACTGGGGGGTTTAAATACACAGAGTTAGGATGACATGATCTGTCAATTAACCAATTAAATGACGTGTTAGGTTAAACATGCAAATGAGTCCCACCTGTGACATTGACAGCCATGTAGTCGGAGCGGTAGACCCCTGCAGGAGAGCTAGCGATCAGCCCCATCCCTGCTTCCTCCACCACCTTGGAAGCAGCTACTGAGAACAAGCTGATGCGCTGTGATTGGTCAAATCAAATCAACTATTTCAAGAGCATTTCCAATCAATACATTTACAGTAAAACAACAAGCGAAAATAATAAAATGGATTAATAAAGTAATATAAAACAAGATGAATAAACAGTAACATCACTGACCTGTACAGCAACATCACTGACCTGTACAGCAACATCACTGACCTGTACAGCAACATCACTGACCTGTACAGCAACATCACTGACCTGTACAGCAACATCACTGACCTGTACAGCAACATCACTGACCTATACAGTAACATCACTGATTAAAGGCTAAAAATATGGATTTGCAAACTTGATTTAAAGACCTGTACTGCGTCTGCCCCTCGATTTAAAGACCTGTACTGCGTCTGCCCCTCGATTTAAAGACCTGCATTGCGTCTGCCCCTCGATTTAAAGACCTGTACTGCGTCTGCCCCTCGATTTAAAGACCTGCATTGCGTCTGCCCTTCGATTTAAAGACCTGTACTGCGTCTGCCCCTCGATTTAAAGACCTGCATTGCGTCTGCCCCTCGATTTAAAGACCTGTACTGCGTCTGCCCCTCGATTTAAAGACCTGTACTGCGTCTGCCCCTCGATTTAAAGACCTGTACTGTGTCTGCCCCTCGATTTAAAGACCTGTACTGTGTCTGCCCCTCGATTTAAAGACCTGTACTGTGTCTGCCCCTCGATTTAAAGACCTGTACTGTGTATGCCCCTCGTACCTGGTCTCTAGCCCGTTCTGCAGACACCTTGACCCCCCCACAGGGGGCACCAGTCACATGGCCGTCAGTGACCACCACAGCGAAGCGGACAGAGTTGTGTCCCCGGAGATCGTGGCGCTGCATCTCCTCGGTCATCTTGTCCAGGGCACAGTCAGTGTAGGTACCTGAAATCAAATCAATGTTCATTTGTCATATGCACAGGATACACACTACTGTACAGAACATTGACATGCTGACTGGAAGGTTCTCAACACACTACTGTACAGAACATTGACATGCTGACTGGAAGGTTCTCAACACACTACTGTTCAGAACATTGACATGCTGACTGGAAGGTTCTCAACACACTACTGTTCAGAACATTGACATGCTGACTGGAAGGTTCTCAACACACTACTGTTCAGAACATTGACATGCTGACTGGAAGGTTCTCAACACACTACTGTTCAGAACATTGACGTGCTGACTGGAAGGTTCTCAACACACTACTGTTCAGAACGTTGACATGCTGACTGGAAGGTTCTCAACACACTACTGTTCAGAACATTGACATGCTGACTGGAAGTATGCTAGATCCATAAAGAAGAAGTATGCTAATGTGGGTTGGCGGTCTTACCTTTGCCCAGGTAAGACTTTAACCAGTCGATAGCATCCATATTCTTGACAAATTTATCTCTGCTGGTGATCTCACTGAAGAGCTCCTGTGTCTGGGAGAAGTGGAGTCCCCCCATAAACCAGCTGATCTTCACCTGTCTGTTGTACACCTCCTCCCGGAGCCTCAGGGCAAACTCCCTGGTCCACTCTGCCACCCTCTTCACCAGGCTTCCTGGAGGGGGCTGCTGCAGGGCGATGCTCTCAGAGGAGTCCATCACGAAGTATAGGTCAATGGGACACTCAATCACTTCTACAGGAAGATAGAGGACATCATATTATCTGTGTCCCAAATGGCACCCTATTCCCTACATAGTGCACTGCTTTTGAAGCACAGGTCAATGGGACACTCAATCACTTCTACAGGAAGACAGAGGACATCTACTTTCTGTATATAGCCATGTTATTACCTGATCCACCCAAATCATTTTCACAGTATTATAAGGCTGCGTTGAGACAATGACTTATCAATGACCCAAGCCCAGCTCATTTAATCCCTACCACTGTGACGCTGAGTTGGCATAATGCTTCAGCAAATGTACATGATCCCAGGGGCGTGTATATAAATAACCTAATTTATGTCCCTCTTACTGCCTTGAATGTCTCTGCTGATCCTACAGCTATTGCATGCAGTAATCATATGCCTATGAACCAGAGTAATACTGTTATCACTGAGGTGGTGTGCCCTAGTTGGAAGTCCACTGTGTGCAGCTCACCCTGCACTAATAAAAAATAATCAAGTGTCACGAATTCAGCCGAGGCTGCCCCTCCTCCTTGCTCGGGCAGGCTTCGGCGTTCGTCGTCACCGGAGTACTAGCTGCCACCGATCCATGTGTCTATGTTCTACTTGTTTTGTCTGTTTTGGTCTCACCTGTTTCCCATCATGTAGTTATGTCTTCCCTATTTAACCCGCTGGCTCACACTGTGTGTTGTGCGTGTTTGTCCGTGTTTTGGTTGTCGTATGTGAGCGGGTGTTTTCCTCCCTGCGTGGAGGTATGCTCATTAAGATACCTACGAGTAAAGTACGTTTTTCGATTAGCTCTGTGTCCTGCGCCTGATTTTGTCCTACCGCATTACACTGATGCCTTGACACTCTGCTAAGCTTCCCAGTGTAGCAAGAAAAATAATCAAGCATCCCAGAATAGTGTTAAAAATAGCCCACGTTAACATATGTAGTTTAAGAAACAAGGTTCATGAAATCAATAATTTGCTTGTAACAGATGACATTCATATTCTGACGATCTCTGAAACTCACTTAGATAATACCTTTGATGATACAGTGGTAGCAATACAAGGTTATAAGATCTACAGAAAATACAGAAATGCCAACAGTGGAGGTGTTGCTGTTTATAATCAGAACTACATTCCTGTGAAGCTTAGAGAGGATCTCATGTTAAATACTGTTGAAGTAATATGGCTACAGGTTCACCTGCCTCACCTAAAGCCCATTCTGGTGGGAAGCTGCTATAGACCACCAAGTGCTAACAGTCAGTATCTGGATAACAGTTGTGAAATACTTGATAATGTATTTGATATCAATTGAGAGGTATACTTTCTGGGTGATTTAAATATTGACTGGCTTCATCAGGCTGCCCACTCAAGAGAAAGCTTCAAACTGTAACCAGTGCCTGCAACCTGGTTCAGGTTATCAGTCAACCTACCAGGGTAGTTACAAACAGTACAGGAATTAAATCATCAATAATAATAATATGCCGTTTAGCAGACGCTTTTATCCAAAGCGACTTACAGTCATGCGTGCATACATTTTTTTTGTGTATGGGTGGTCCTGGGGATCGAACCCACTACCCTGGTGTTACAAGCGCCATGCTCTACCAGCTGAGCTACAGAGGACCACAATGTATTGATCATATCTCTACTAATGCTGCAGAGATTTGTTGGAAAGCAGTATCCAAATCCATCGGATGTAGTGATCCCAATATAGTAGCCATATCTAGGAAAACCAAAGTTCCAAAGGCTGGGCCTAATATAGTGTATAAGAGGTCATACAATAAGTTTTGTAGTGATTCATATGTTGCTGATGTAAAGAATATTTGTTGGTCTGTGGTGTGTAATGAGGAGCAACCAGATGCTGCACTGGACACATTTATGAAATTGCTTATCCCAGTTACTAATAAGCATGTAACCATTAAGAAAATGACTGTAAAAACTGTTAAATCCTCATGGATTGATGAGGAATTGAAAATTGTATGGCTAAGAGGGATGAGGCAAAAGAGATGGCAAATAGGTCTGGCTGCACAACCGATTGGCAAACATACTGCAAATCAGGGTAGCTGTTTAGGCCCCTTACTTTTTTCAATCTTTACTAACGACATGCCACTGGCTTTGAGTAAAGCCAGTGTGTCTATGTATGCGGATGACTCAACACTATACACGTCAGCTACTACAGCGACTGAAATGACTGCAACACTAAACAAAGAGTTGCAGTTAGTTTCAGAATGGGTGGCAAGGAATAAGTTAGTCCTAAATATTTCCAAAACTAAAGTATTGTATTTGGGACAAATCATTCACTAAACCCTAAACCTCAACTAAATATTGTAATGAATAATGTGGAAATTGAGCAAGTTCAGGAGATTAAACTGCTTGGAGTAACCCTGGATTGTAAACTGTCATGGTCAAAACATATTGATACAACAGTAGCTAAGATGGGGAGAAGTCTGTCCATAATAAAGCGCTGCGCTACCTTCTTAACAGCACTATCAACAAGGCAGATCCTACAGGCCCTAGTTTTGTCGCACCTGGACTACTGTTCAGTCGTGTGGTCAGGTGCCACAAAGAGGGACCTCTGAAAATTACAATTGGCTCAGAACAGGGCAGCACGGCTGGCCCTTGGATGTACACAGAGAGCTAAAATTAATACTATGCATATCAAACTCTCCTGGCTCAAAGTGGAGGAGAGATTGACTTCATCATTACTTGTTTTTGTGAGACATGTTGAATGTACCGAGCTGTCTGTTTGAACTACTGGCACACAGCTCGGACACCCATGCATACCCCACAAGACATGCCACCAGATGTCTCTTCACAGTCCCCAAGTCAAGAACAGACTATGGGAGGCGCACAGAACTACACTGCTCAAAAAAATAAAGGGAACACTTAAACAACACAATGTAACTCCAAGTCAATCACACTTCTGTGAAATCAAACTGTCCACTTAGGAAGCAACAATGATTGACAATAAATGTCACATGCTGTTGTGCAAATGGAATATACAACAGGTGGAAATTATAGGCAATTAGCAAGACACCCCCAATAAAGGACTGGTTTTGCAGGTGGTGACCACAGACCACTTCTCAGTTCCTATGCTTCCTGGCTGATGTTTTGGTCACTTTTGAATGCTGGCGGTGCTTTCACTCTAGTGGTAGCATGAGACGGAGTCTACAACCCACACAAGTGGCTCAGGTAGTGCAGCTCATCCAGGATGGCACATCAATGCGAGCTGTGGCAAGAAGGTTTTCTGTGTCTGTCAGCGTAGTGTCCAGAGCATGGAGGCGCTGCCAGGAGACAGGCCAGTACATCAGGAGACGTAGAGGAGGCCGTAGGAGGGCAACAACCCAGCAGCAGGACTGCTACCTCCGCCTTTGTGCAAGGAGGAGCAGGAGGAGCACTGCCAGAGCCCTGCAAAATGACCTCCAGCAGGCCACAATTGTGCATGTGTCTGCTCAAACGGTCAGAAACAGACTCCATGAGGTGGTATGAGGGCCCGACGTCCACAGGTGGGGGTTGTGCTTACAGCCCAACACCGTGCAGGACGTTTGGCATTTGCCAGAGAACACCAAGATTGGCAAATTCGCCACTGGCGCCCTGTGCTCTTCACAGATGAAAGCAGGTTCACACTGAGCACATGTGACAGACGTGACAGAGTCTGGAGAAGCTGTGGAGAACGTTCTGCTGCCTGCAACATCTTCCAGCATGACCGGTTTGGCGGTGGATCAGTCATGGTGTGGGGTGGCATTTCTTTGGGGGGCCGCACAGCCCTCCATGTGCTCGCCAGAGGTAGCCTGACTGCCATTAGGTACCGAGCTGAGATCCTCAGACCCCTTGTGAGACCATATGCTGGTGCGGTTGGCCCTGGGTTCCTCCTAATGCAAGACAATGCTAGACCTCATGTGGCTGGAGTGTGTCAGCAGTTCCTGCAAGAGGAAGGCATTGATGCTATGGACTGGCCCGCCCGTTCCCCAGACCTGAATCCAATTGAGCACATCTGGGACATCATGTCTCGTTCCATCCACCAACGCCACGTTGCACCACAGACTGTCCAGGAGTTGGCGGATGCTTTAGTCCAGGTCTGGGAGGAGATCCTTCAGGAGACCATCTGCCACCACATCAGGGGCATGCTCAGGCGTTGTAGGGAGGTCATACAGGCACGTGGAGGCCACACACACTACTGAGCCTCATTTTGACTTGTTTTAAGGACATTACATCAAAGTGGGATCAGCCTGTAGTGTGGTTTTCCACTTTAATTTTGAGGGTGACTCCAAATCCAGACGTCCATGGGTTGATACATTTGATCTCCATTGATAATTTTTGTGTGATTTTGTTGTCAGCACATTCAACTATGTAAAGAAACAAGTATTTAATAAGATTATTTCATTCATTCAGATCTAGGATGTGTTATTTTAGTGTTCCCTTTATTTTTTTGAGCAGTGTACATAGAGCCATGACAACATGGAACTCTATTCCACATCAAGTAACTGATGCAAGCAGTAGAATCAGATTTAAAAAACAGATACAAATACGCCTTATGTAACAGCGGGGACTTGAAGCAACAAAAACATAGACACGCATACAAACACACTATAACATATTTTGTGTTATAGATATGTGGTAGTGGAGTAGAGGCCTGAGGGCACACACTTAATTTGTTGTGAAATCTGTTATGAATGTAATGTAATGTTGGCAGCAGCTAATGGGGATACTTCCTGTATATAGCCACGTTATTACCTGGTACTTCCTGTATATAGCCATGTTATTACCTGGTACTCCCTGTATATAGCCACATTATTACCTGGTACTTCCTTTATAAAGCCATGTTATTACCTGGTACTTCCTGTATATAGCGACATTATTACCTGGTACTTCCTTTATAAAGCCATGTTATTACCTGGTACTCCCTGTATATAGCCACATTATTACCTGGTACTTCCTTTATAAAGCCATGTTATTACCTGGTACTTCCTGTATATAGCGACAATATTACCTGGTACTTCCTTTATAAAGCCATGTTATTACCTGGTACTCCCTGTATATAGCCATTATTACCTGGTACTTCCTTTATAAAGCCATGTTATTACCTGGTACTTCCTGTATATAGCGACATTATTACCTGGTACTTCCTGTATATAGCCATGTTATTACCTGGTACTTCCTGTATATAGCGACGTTATTACCTGGTACTTCCTGTATATAGCCATGTTATTACCTGGTACTTCCTGTATATAGCCATGTTATTACCTGGTACCACTGCACATCGACTCAGTGCTGGTACTTCCTGTATATAAAGACGTTATTACCTGGTACTTCCTGTATAAAAAGACGTTATTACCTGGTACTTCCTTTATAAAGCCATGTTATTACCTGGTACTCCCTGTATATAGCCACATTATTACCTGGTACTTCCTTTATAAAGCCATGTTATTACCTGGTACTTCCTGTATATAGCAACGTTATTACCTGGTACTTCCTGTATATAAAGACGTTATTACCTGGTACTTCCTGTATAAAGCCATGTTATTACCTGGTACTTCCTGTATATAAAGACGTTATTACCTGGTACTTCCTGTATATAAAGACGTTATTACCTGGTACTTCCTTTATAAAGCCATGTTATTACCTGGTACTCCCTGTATATAGCCACATTATTACCTGGTACTTCCTTTATAAAGCCATGTTATTACCTGGTACTTCCTGTATATAGCAACGTTATTACCTGGTACTTCCTGTATATAGCAACGTTATTACCTGGTACTTCCTGTATATAAAGACGTTATTACCTGGTACTTCCTGTATAAAGCCATGTTATTACCTGGTACTTCCTGTATATAGCAACATTATTACCTGGTACTTCCTGTATATAGCCATGTTATTACCTGATGCTTCCAGTATATAGCCATGTTATTACCTGGTACTTCCTGTATATAGCCACAATATTACCTGGTACTTCCTTTATAAAGCCATGTTATTACCTGGTACTTCCTGTATATAGCCACGTTATTACCTGGTACTTCCTGTATATAGCCATGTTACTACCTGGTACTTCCTATATATAGCCATGTTATTACCTGGTACTCCCTGTATATAGCCAAGTTATTTCCTGGTACTTTCTGTATATAGCCACGGTATTACCTGGTACTTCCTTTATAAAGCCATGTTATTACCTCGTACTCCCTGTATATAGCCATGTTATTACCTGGTACTTCCTGTATATGGCCATGTTATTACCTGGTACTTCCTGTATATAGCCACGTTATTACCTGGTACTTCCTGTATATAGCCATGTTACTACCTGGTACTTCCTATATATAGCCATGTTATTACCTGGTACTCCCTGTATATAGCCATGTTATTACCTGGTACTTCCTGTATATAGCCATGTTATTACCTGGTACTCCCTGTATATAGCCACGTTATTACCTGTTACTTCCTGTATATAGCCACGTTATTACCTGGTACTTCCTGTATATAGCAAAGTTATTACCTGGTGCTTCCTGTATATAGCCATGTTATTACCTGGTGCTTCCAGTATATAGCCATGTTATTACCTGGTACTTCCTTTATAAAGCCATGTTATTACCTGGTACTTCCTGTATATAGCGACATTATTACCTGGTACTTCCTTTATAAAGCCATGTTATTACCTGGTACTCCCTGTATATAGCCACATTATTACCTGGTACTTCCTTTATAAAGCCATGTTATTACCTGGTACTTCCTGTATATAGCGACATTATTACCTGGTACTTCCTTTATAAAGCCATGTTATTACCTGGTACTCCCTGTATATAGCCATTATTACCTGGTACTTCCTTTATAAAGCCATGTTATTACCTGGTACTTCCTGTATATAGCGACATTATTACCTGGTACTTCCTGTATATAGCCATGTTATTACCTGGTACTTCCTGTATATAGCGACGTTATTACCTGGTACTTCCTGTATATAGCCATGTTATTACCTGGTACTTCCTGTATATAGCCATGTTATTACCTGGTACCACTGCACATCGACTCAGTGCTGGTACTTCCTGTATATAAAGACGTTATTACCTGGTACTTCCTGTATAAAAAGACGTTATTACCTGGTACTTCCTTTATAAAGCCATGTTATTACCTGGTACTCCCTGTATATAGCCACATTATTACCTGGTACTTCCTTTATAAAGCCATGCTATTACCTGGTACTTCCTGTATATAGCAACGTTATTACCTGGTACTTCCTGTATATAAAGACGTTATTACCTGGTACTTCCTGTATAAAGCCATGTTATTACCTGGTACTTCCTGTATATAAAGACGTTATTACCTGGTACTTCCTGTATATAAAGACGTTATTACCTGGTACTTCCTTTATAAAGCCATGTTATTACCTGGTACTCCCTGTATATAGCCACATTATTACCTGGTACTTCCTTTATAAAGCCATGTTATTACCTGGTACTTCCTGTATATAGCAACGTTATTACCTGGTACTTCCTGTATATAGCAACGTTATTACCTGGTACTTCCTGTATATAAAGACGTTATTACCTGGTACTTCCTGTATAAAGCCATGTTATTACCTGGTACTTCCTGTATATAGCAACATTATTACCTGGTACTTCCTGTATATAGCCATGTTATTACCTGATGCTTCCAGTATATAGCCATGTTATTACCTGGTACTTCCTGTATATAGCCACAATATTACCTGGTACTTCCTTTATAAAGCCATGTTATTACCTGGTACTTCCTGTATATAGCCACGTTATTACCTGGTACTTCCTGTATATAGCCATGTTACTACCTGGTACTTCCTATATATAGCCATGTTATTACCTGGTACTCCCTGTATATAGCCAAGTTATTTCCTGGTACTTTCTGTATATAGCCACGGTATTACCTGGTACTTCCTTTATAAAGCCATGTTATTACCTCGTACTCCCTGTATATAGCCATGTTATTACCTGGTACTTCCTGTATATGGCCATGTTATTACCTGGTACTTCCTGTATATAGCCACGTTATTACCTGGTACTTCCTGTATATAGCCATGTTACTACCTGGTACTTCCTATATATAGCCATGTTATTACCTGGTACTCCCTGTATATAGCCATGTTATTACCTGGTACTTCCTGTATATAGCCATGTTATTACCTGGTACTCCCTGTATATAGCCACGTTATTACCTGTTACTTCCTGTATATAGCCACGTTATTACCTGGTACTTCCTGTACATAGCAAAGTTATTACCTGGTGCTTCCTGTATATAGCCATGTTATTACCTGGTGCTTCCAGTATATAGCCATGTTATTACCTGGTACCTCCTGTATATAGCCATGTTATTACCTGGTACTTCCTGTATATAGCCACGTTATTACCTGGTACTTCCTGTATATAGCCATGTTATTAACTGGTGCTTCCAGTATATAGCCATGTTATTACCTGGTACTTCCTGTATATAGCCATGTTATTACCTGGTACTTCCTGTATATAGCCATGTTATTTCCTGGTACTTCCTGTATATAGCCATGTTATTACCTGGTTCTTCCAGGGTATTGCCACGTTATTACCTGGTACTTCCTGTATATAGCAATGTTATTACCTGGTACTCCCTGTATATAGCCATGTTATTACCTGGTACTTCCTGTATATAGCCATGTTATTACCTGGTGCTTCCAGTATATAGCCATGTTATTACCTGGTACTTCCTGTATATAGCCATGTTATTACCTGGTACTTCCTTTAAAAAGCCATGTTATTACCTCGTACTCCCTGTATATAGCCATGATAATACCTGGTACTTCCTGTATATAGCCATGTTGTTACCTGGTACTTCCTGTATATAGCCATGTTATTACCTGGTACTCCCTGTATATAGCCATGTTATTACCTGGTACTCCCTGTATATAGCCATGTTATTACCTGGTACTTCCTGTATATAGCCATGTTATTACCTGGTGCTTCCAGTATATAGCCATGTTATTACCTGGTACTTCCTGTATATAGCCATGTTATTACCTGGTACTTCCTGTATATAGCCACGTTATTACCTGGTACTTCCTGTATATAGCCACGTTATTACCTTTTACTTCCTGTATATAGCCACGTTATTACCTGGTACTTCCTGTATATAGCAACGTTATTACCTGGTACTTCCTGTATATAGCAACGTTATTACCTGGTGCTTCCTGTATATAGCCATGTTATTACCTGGTGCTTCCAGTATATAGCCATGTTATTACCTGGTACTTCCTGTATATAGCCATGTTATTACCTGGTACTTCCTGTATATAGCCACGTTATTACCTGGTACTTCCTGTATATAGCGACGTTATTACCTGGTACTTCCTGTATATAGCAACGTTATTACCTGGTACTTCCTGTATATAGCAACGTTATTACCTGGTACTTCCTGTATATAGCAACGTTATTACCTGGTACTTCCTGTATATAGCCATGTTATTACCTGGTGCTTCCAGTATATAGCCATGTTATTACCTGGTACTTCCTGTATATAGCCATGTTATTACCTGGTACTTCCTGTATATAGCGACGTTATTACCTGGTACTTCCTATATATAGCAACGTTATTACCTGGTACTTCCTGTATATAGCCATGTTTTTACCTGGTACTTCCTGTATATATCCATGTTATTACCTGGTACGTCCTGTATATAGCCATGTTATTACCTGGTACTTCCTGTATATAGCCATGTTATTACCTGGTACTTCCTGTATATAGCCATGTTATTACCTGGTACTTCCTGTATATATCCATGTTATTACCTGGTACTCCCTGTATATAACCATGTTATTACCTGGTACTTCCTGTATATAGCCATGTTATTTCCTGGTACTCCCTGTATATAGCCATGTCATTACCTGGTACTCCCTGTATATAGCCATGTTATTACCTGGTACTTCCTGTATATAGCCACGTTATTACCTGGTACTTCCTGTATATAGCCATGTTATTACCTGGTACTTCCTGTATATAGCCACGTTATTACCTGGTACTTCCTGTATATAGCCATGTTATTACCTGGTACTCCCTGTATACAGCCATGTTATTACCTGGTACTTCCTGTATATAGCCACGTTATTACCTGGTACTTCCTGTATATTGCCATGTTATTACCTGGAACTCCCTGTATATATCCATGTTATTACCTGGTACTTCCTGTTTGCATTTCACTGTTAGTCTACACCTGTTGTCTATGAAGCATGTGACAAATAGAATTGTATTTGATTGTGTTTGATCATAGTGACACAAGCTTATTCACACTGAAATACACTGTCAGATTCCTGCATGCTTATCTTCTACACTGGAAATCTTATCAACTTATCAAAAATGTATAAAAATGCGTTTTGTATCATATGATGCATCAAGGAAGATTTTTGCTCTATTGAAAGTGCTTTATCTTGAAAACTTGCCTGCTGACATGCACAATTGTTTGGGATTGTAGTAACAGTGGATTAATGCACAATATACTAAAATATAGTTTTTTAGTGTAGTTTGTCTTTAAGAGACATTGATTTGATGTATCTTATGAGAAGTAATTATTTCTTCAAAGTTTAAGATAGGATAGTTCATAGACAGGGCTTTAAAGTACTTACGATCACAGGGGGATGGAGGTTTGGGTGTAGAGTGGTTATCTACGTGTGTCCAATTGTATGTGATAACGACGGTTTCTGTGTGTGTGTGAGTGTGGGGTCCTGGTCCTTCGTGAAGTTTGGGATCTTCATGTGGGTCTATTCTTCCAGGTTGTTGTGAAAGGGTTGCTGCGAGGCAGCACAGAAACAGAAACACATGTTTCATGGTTCCTCCAGCCCCGGAGAAAGCCCTGGAGCGCTGGAGAAAGCCCTGGAGCCCCAGAGAAAGCCCTGGAGCGCTGGAGAAAGCCCTGGAGCTCTGGAGAAAGCCCTGGAGCGCTGGAGAAAGCCCTGGAGCCCCGGAGAAAGCCCTGGAGCACTGGAGAAAGCCCTGGAGCACTGGAGAAAGCCCTGGAGCACTGGAGAAAGCCCTGGAGCACTGGAGAAAGCCCTGGAGCCCTGGAGAAAGAGATAATAGACAGCAACGTCAGTAATATTATGACATGTTGTTCATCTTACAGTAATATTATGACACACGCGTTTCCTTGAGTCCATATTGCACTTCTAACCTCTTTTAAACATTATGTGTTTGTAATCTATTTCTTCTGCATCCGTAGATACCAACCATCCGTAGATACCAACCATCCGTAGATACCAACCATCCGTAGATACCAACCATCCGTAGATACCAACCATCCGTAGATACCAACCATCTGTCTGATTAACAGGGGCTGAGCTAGAGACAAGGGTTCCAGCGTCGGGGCTTCTCACAGCGCCTGCGGAAAGTATTCAGACCCCTTCCCCTTTTTCCACATTTTGTTGCGTTACAGCCTTACTTTAAAATGGATTAAATGAATTGTTTCTATCATCAGTCCACACACAATACCCCATAATGACAAAGTGAAAACAGGTTATTAGAAATGTTTGCAAATTCATAAAAAAATCAAAAACAGAAATACCTTATTTACATAAGTATTCAGACCCTTTGCTATGAGACTCGAAATTGAGCTCAGGTGCATCCTGTTTCCATTGGTCATCCTTGAGATGTTTTTACAACTTGATTGGAGTCCACCTGTGGTAAGTTCAATTGATTGGGCATGATTTGGAAAGGCACACACCTGTTTATATAAGATCCCACAGTTGACAGTGCATGTCAGAGCAAAAACCAAGCCATGAGGTCGAAGGAATTGTCTGTAGAGCGCCGAGACAGGATTGTGTCGAGGCACAGATCTGGGGAAGGGTACCAAAACATTCTTAAATGGAAGAAGTTTGGAACCACCAAGACTCTCCTAGAGTTGGCCGCCCGGTCAAACTGAGCAATCGGGGGAGAAGGGCCTTGGTCAGGGAGGTGACCAAGAACCCGATGGTCACTCTGACAGAGCTACAGAGTTCCTCTGTTTCAAACAGAAATGTGCATCCTGTAGCACTAACTCCAAAAAGTTTTGGGACACTGTAAAGTCCATGGAGAATAAGAGCACCTCCTCCCAACTGCCCACTGCACTGAGGCTAGGAAACACTGTCACTACTGATAAATCTACAATAATCGAGAATTTCAACAAGCATTTTGTTACGGCTGGACATGCTTTCCACCTGGCTACCCCTACCCCGGCCACCAGCTCTGCACCCTCCGCTGCAACTTGCCCATGCCCCCCCCCCCGCTTCTCCTTCACACAAATTCAGATAGCTGATGTTCTGAAAGAGCTGCAAAATCTGGACCGCTACAAATCAGCTGGGCTAGACAATCTAGACCCTTTCTTTCTAAAATAAGCCGCCGAAATTGTCGCAACCCCTATTACTAGCCTGTTCAACCTCTCTTTCGTATCGTCTGAGATCCCCAGAGATTGGAAAGCTGCCACGGTCATCCCCCTCTTCAAAGGGGGTGACACTCTAGATCCAAACTGTTACAGACCTACATCCATCCTGCCCTGCCTTTCGAAAGTATTTGAAAGCAAAGTTAACAAACAGATCACCGACCATTTCGAATCCCACCGTACCTTCTCCTCTATGCAATCTGGTTTCCGAGCTGGTCATGGGTGCACCTCAGCCACGCTCAAGGTCCTAAACAATATTATAACCGCGATTGATAATAGACAGTACTGTGCAGCCGTCTTCATCGACCTGGCCAAGGCATCAACTCCGTCAATCACCGCATTCTTATTGGCAGACTAAATAGCCTTGGTTTCTCAAATGACTGCCTCGCCTGGTTCACCTACTACTTCTCAGATAGAGTTCAATATGTCAAATCGGAGGGCCTGTTGTCTGGACCTCTGGCAGTCTCTATGGGGGTGCCACAGGGTTCAATACTCGGGCCGACTCTATTCTCTGTGTATATCAATGATGTCTCTGGTCTGATCAAACCAAGATTGAACTCTTTGGCCTGAATGCCAGGCGTCACATCTGGAGGAAACCTGGCACCATCCCTACAGTGAAGCATGGTGGTGGCAGCATCATGCTGTGGGGATGTTTTTCAGCGGCAGGGACTGGGAGACTAGTCAGGATCGAGGGAAAGATTAACAGAGCAAAGTACTGAGAGATCCTTGATGAAAACCTGCTCCAGAGCACTCAGGACCTCAGACTGGGGCGAAGGTTCACCTTTCAACAGGACAACAACCCTAAGCACACAGCCAAGACAACGCAGGAGTGGCTTCGGGACAAGTCTCTGAATGTCCTTGAGTGGCCCAGCCAGAGCCCGGACTTGAACCCGATCTAACATCTCTGGAGAGACCTGAAAATAGCTGTGCAGCGATGCTCCCCATCCAACCTGACTGAGCTTGAGAGGATCTGCAGAGAAGAATGGGAGAAACTCCCCAAATACAGGTGTGCCAAGCTTGTAGCGTCATACCCAAGAAGACTCAAGGCTGTAATCGCTGCCCAAAGGTGCTTCAACAAAGTACTGAGTAAAGGGTCTGAATACTTATGTAAATGTGATACATATTTTTTTATACATTTGCTAACATTTCTTAAAACCTGTTTTTGCTTTGTCATTATGGGGTATTGTGTATAGATTGATGAGGATTAAAAAAAAATCCATTTTAGAATAAGACTGTAACGTAACAAAATGTGGAAAAAGTCAAGGGGTCTGAATACTTTCTGAATGCGCTGTATGTAGAGACAGAACGGTTTGAGCTACAAACTATTATGACCCATCTATGAAAAGCTGAGACTCTCACAAAAACGTACATGTCATTTTTGCTCTATGCTGCTCACAAGCCACAGTAGAGTTGTTAGAAGGTAATGGTTCTTCTACATAGAAGATCATAGGAAATCCCAGGACATAGTGACGATAATACTGTAATAAGCTCACATGGTTGTTGTCTCCAAACTCCACACAGTTGTCACTGACTATTTGGATATTAATTTCCCCCTCAGCAAACAATTTCTGTACTTACAACATTCTTATAAATTCATTATCAGGTTTTTGTTTGGCGGACCTTGTTTTTATTATTGACATTTGTCAATAAAACTCATGAATGTAACTGTTTCAAATTATTTTGTGTTCTACTTGTAGCCCTGGTTGTCCTGGAAAGAGCACAGTAAAACACTTCATTGTGAGGCTAAATATGAGGGCTGGACATGCAGATTAATGACAGTAGTGAAAAAAACGCTGATTTTCTCAGGCCTATTGTTAATGTTGTAGTAAAGTTATGGCCCAGATGTTGTTAATGTTGTAGTAATGTTATGATCCAGATGTTGTTAATGTTGTAGTAATGTTATGGCCCAGATGTTGTTAATGTTGTAGTAATGTTATGGCCCAGATGTTGTTAATGTTGTAGTAATGTTATGATCCAGATGTTGTTAATGTTGTAGTAATGTTATGATCCAGATGTTGTTAATGTTGTAGTAATGTTATGGCCCAGATGTTGTTAATGTTGTAGTAATGTTATGGCCCAGATGTTGTTAATGTTGTAGTAATGTTATGATCCAGATGTTGTTAATGTTGTAGCAATGTTATGGCCCAGATGTTGTTAATGTTGTAGTAATGTCATGATCCAGATGTTGTTAATGTTGTAGTAATGTTATGGACCAGATGTTGTTAATGTTGTAGTAATGTTATGGCCCAGATGTTGTTAATGTTGTAGTAATGTTATGATCCAGATGTTGTTAATGTTGTAGTAATGTTATGGCCCAGATGTTGTTAATGTTGTAGTAATGTTATGGCCCAGATGTTGTTAATGTTGTAGTAATGTTATGACCCAGCCGTGAGATGTTATCAATGTTACAGATGACCAAATATCAACAAACTATCAGCTGTAACTCTGTTGATATGCAACAGCTTACTAGGGTTAGGGTAGGGTTAAGATAAGGGTTAAGATAAGGATTAGGGTTAAGATAAGGGTTAAGATTGGGGTTAGTGGATAGTTAGTTGAAATGTTGAAATCTATGGACAATCTTCAAAGCATCTGTTTGGGACTATCCAAATAATGGGTTACAGAGATGGCAGGGACTATCCAAATAATGGGTTACAGAGATGGCAGGGACTATCCAAATAATGGGTTACAGAGATGGCAGGGACTATCCAAATAATGGGTTACAGAGATGGCAGGGACTATCCAAATAATGGGTTACAGAGATGGCAGGGACTATCCAAATAATGGGTTACAGAGATGGCAGGGACTATCCAAATAATGGGTTACAGAGATGGCAGGGACTATCCAAATAATGGGTTACAGAGATGGCAGGGACTATCCAGATAATGGGTTACAGAGATGGCAGGATGTTATTTAAGTCAGCTCTCTGCTCTCTGAGCTGCCTCCAGAGAGCTAAACAGGAAGGCGCTATGGATTTGTCCCAAATGTCACCCTATTCCCTACACAGCGCACTACTTTAGACCAGAGCCCATAGGGCACTACTTTAGACCAGAGCCATAGTGCACTACTTTAGACCAGAGCCCTTAGTGCACTACTTTAGACCAGAGCCCTTAGTGCACTACTTTAGACCAGGACCCTTAGTGCACTACTTTAGACCAGAGCCCATAGTGCACTACTTTAGACCAGAGCCCTTAGTGCACTACTTTAGACCAGAGCCCTTAGTGCACTACTTTAGACCAGAGCCCTTAGTGCACTACTTTAGACCAGAGCCCTTAGTGCACTACTTTAGACCAGAGCCCATAGTGCACTACTTTAGACCAGAGCCCATAGTGCACTACTTTAGACCAGAGCCCATAGTGCACTACTTTAGACCAGAGCCCATAGTGCACTACTTTAGACCAGAGCCCTTAGTGCACTACTTTAGACCAGAGCCCTTAGTGCACTACTTTAGACCAGAGCCCATAGTGCACTACTTTAGACCAGAGCCCATAGTGCACTACTTTAGACCAGAGCCCATAGTGCACTACTTTAGACCAGAGCCCATAGTGCACTACTTTAGACCAGAGCCCATAGTGCACTACTTTAGACCAGAGCCCTTAGTGCACTACTTTAGACCAGAGCCCTTAGTGCACTACTTTAGACCAGAGCCCTTAGTGCACTACTTTAGACCAGAGCCCATAGTGCACTACTTTAGACCAGAGCCCATAGTGCACTACTTTAGACCAGAGCCCATAGTGCACTACTTTAGACCAGAGCCCATAGTGCACTACTTTAGACCAGAGCCCATAGTGCACTACTTTAGACCAGAGCCCATAATGCACTACTTTAGACCAGAGCCCATAGTGCACTACTTTAGACCAGGGCCCTTAGTGCACTACTTTAGACCAGGGCCCTTA
Source organism: Coregonus lavaretus (assembly GCF_964263955.1). Lineage (NCBI taxonomy): Eukaryota > Metazoa > Chordata > Actinopteri > Salmoniformes > Salmonidae > Coregonus > Coregonus lavaretus. The sequence continues at coordinate 471,453 of NW_028164878.1, forward strand.
GTGCACTACTTTAGACCAGAGCCCATAGTGCACTACTTTAGACCAGAGCCCATAGTGCACTACTTTAGACCAGAGCCCATAGTGCACTACTTTAGACCAGAGCCCATAATGCACTACTTTAGACCAGAGCCCTTAGTGCACTACTTTAGACCAGAGCCCTTAGTGCACTACTTTAGACCAGGACCCTTAGTGCACTACTTTAGACCAGAGCCCATAGTGCACTACTTTAGACCAGAGCCCATAGTGCACTACTTTAGACCAGAGCCCATAGTGCACTACTTTAGACCAGAGCCCATAGTGCACTACTTTAGACCAGAGCCCATAGTGCACTACTTTAGACCAGAGCCCAAAGGGCTCTAGGGAACAGGGTGCCGTTTGGAACGCATTAATAGATCCCTCCAGTTTAGACCAATGATGTGTTTCTATGCTGTACATGTTTTAGACTGTACACTAGTAGTATACTATCTGGTCAAAAGTAGTGCACTATATAGGAAATAGGGTGACATTTGGAACACATCTATGAGTGGGTGTCAGAAACGAGATTTCTCCAAACAAATAACCACCCTTAAAGCTAACGATTCTGTACCTTAAATCTTTATAACTGTACAATTGTTATGACATATTTAGAGACTTGTTGTGTCGCCTAAGAACAAATATTCAATACTTTTGATTCTGCAGTAGCCTCTGTTTAAAAAACGGAACCCTAACTGAGATATACACTACCTTGAGTAGTAGGTTAGTTACTTATGTCACTCTAGTATCACATTATTGTTGATTGATCAATTCATTCAGTATACCTGGGAAATCAACTTTAAGTTGTATGACCAATAAGTGAGCCTAAGTGCATGCCAATGAATGGCTGTAGTTAATCAATTAATTGAACGTGCGCTACATCAAAATCAAAGTCTACAACGTTTTTTATGCTAGGCCCTTTTATCCTACGCGACTTACAGTCTTGTGTGCAGACATGTTTGTATGGATGGCCTCAATGTTTAGTTTAAATCAAGCTGCAGTACTTTCCGTATACACAGCACTACTACAGATAAGTCACACTGGAAAAGACTTGCTAAATGCGACAGCAGCAACAGTAGCAGAAGTGTAAGAGCCTGCAACACATTCACAAAACTTGATCATGAAAATCCATAAAACTTTTAAAATACACTTACCCCAATTAATTGTCAAAAGCACACCTAAGACAAACCAGAGGACAACCTAGCCCAAAGAATCCTACTGTATCTGCAAACACACACACACACACACACACAGAGCTTAAAGGGGGTCAATCTGGGGTCAGATATCTTCCATCTGGGTGTTCTGACGGGTCTGGGCTGTGGCCCTCCGTCTAGGAGGCGGGGGATGTGATGAACGTAGCTGAGAGGAGTTCATGACCTGGGCTGGGGTGAAGTCTGTGCTGTCCTCGTGGTCAGGGTAACCCAGCAAACTGGGAACATTCCCAGAACATTAGCTAAGATTCCCATTAAGGGTCCTCGTGGTCAGGGTAACCCAGCAAACTGGGAACATTCCCAGAACGTTAGCTAAGATTCCCATTAAGGGTCCTCATGGTCAGGGTAACCCAGCAAACTGGGAACATTCCCAGAACGTTAGCTAAGATTCCCATTAAGGGTCCTCGTGGTCAGGGTAACCCAGCAAACTGGGAACATTCCCAGAACGTTAGCTAAGATTCCCATTAAGGGTCCTCGTGGTCAGGGTAACCCAGCAAACTGGGAACATTCCCAGAACATTAGCTAAGATTCCCATTAAGGGTCCTCATGGTCAGGGTAACCCAGCAAACTGGGAACATTCCCAGAACGTTAGCTAAGATTCCCATTAAGGTCTAGTCAGGGTTTTATCTGACATTAGGATGATAACATCCCAAAAACATTCAAATAATGATTTTTAATAACAAATGTTTTTTCTCCCAATAAAAATAAATAAATAAATATCTTTGGAATGTTCTCTTAAAGTTCACAAAAATGTTCCCAGCAAACCAAAATTGGTTCTGTGAAAGTTCCCAGAACATCCACATTTTCCAAATAAGTCTGTTATTATGACGTTCATAGCATATTTATTTTAGTTTTAGAATAATATACCAGTGATGTCCACACAATATACTGTACATTTTACATTGACTTGGAGGTCCTCAGAACATTTAGAAAATTGTATATTTAAGTTTTACCTAATATTGGCACAACATTCTCAGCGTGCAAGTTTCTAGTTCCTTAAAGCATTAGATAGAAGATTGGAAGACATCCCCATTACATTTCTCTACAGATTTAATTTGCACTTGAGAGCTGTATTGAAGGCCCACTACAAGGTGATGTAGACGCACAGCATTTCATTTCATTCATAGGACATTTGAACAGCATTTCATCACACAAAACACAACCATATTTTTTTTCTTTATCTCATATGTTGACAATCTGCACGTGGGGTTTGAATGTTTGGTTCCCAAGCCAAGTGTTTATCCTCCCACTGCGTCATCTCTCAGTATGGTCGCCATGGCAGTATGGTCGCCATGGCAGTATGGTCGCCATGGCAGTATGGTCAATCAGGAACTCCATACCTTCCTTTTATAGCCTTCTTAGACATAACTAACCCAGGGAAATACTGGTAACTGGGTTAGCCCTAGTTCAAACAGCGCTCTATCGCTGCACCGAACTAAAAAAAATACATAACTTTCTCTTTGGAAGAGCAGGGATACTATGGAGTTAGATAGTTCTGCAGCCTCTGCCGCTCTTTTGGCGGATGAAGCACACATCTGTATCTTGCAGCATGCCAGTTCTTCCTCTGTAGGAAGGAATGGTAATTAATGTTAATATATGTGAATTGCATGCAAATAAAGGTTGCTTCTCTACCACACTCTCAACGGAAGCACAACCATGGCCTTGGATTCGCAGGTGTAGGACTTCTGTGAGAGGTCGCTGTCATGCTTGAATTCGACCCAAACCAATGAGGAAGTCTGCTGCAGTGTTGAGCGGTTGAGGGAGAGTGTGCAAAGCTGTCAGCAAGGCAAAGGGTGGCTACTTTGAAGAATCTCAAATATAAAATATATTTTGATTTGTTTAACACTTTTTTTGGTTACTACATGATTCCATATGTGTTATTTCATAGTTTTGATGTCTTCACTATTATTCTACAATGTAGAAAATAGTAAAAATAAAGAAAAACCCTTGAATGAGTAGGTGTGTCCAAACTTTGGACTTGTAGTGTAGGTGTCTTTCCTCATGCTAAACAAGGTCCTTCCATCTTAAACATTTCTGAATACATTTGTAAAACTTCTCATGAACCAAATTCCGTATGTAGGCCCATGGTAGAAAAGCTAAGAGATTGGTTAGGAGATGGCGGAGTTATTGATAAATCAGGAAATCTGAGTTTACATGTCCATTTAAATCCACTCCACAATGGCTTATCAACTTGAACCTTTTTAGGGTCATCAAAGCCATGACATTTACATTTACATTTACATTTACGTCATTTAGCAGACGCTCTTATCCAGAGCGACTTACAGGAGCAATTAGGGTTAAGTGCCTTGCTCAAGGGCACATTTACGTCATTTAGCAGACGCTCTTATCCAGAGCGACTTACAAATTGGTGCATTCACCCTATAGCCAGTGGGATAACCACTTTACAAATTTTTTTTTTTTTGGGGGGGGTAGAAGGAATACTTTATCCTATCCCAGGTATTCCTTAAAGAGGTGGGGTTTCAAATGTCTCCGGAAGGTGGTGAGTGACTCCGCTGTCCTGGCGTCGTGAGGGAGCTTGTTCCACCATTGGGGTGCCAGAGCAGCGAACAGTTTTGACTGGGCTGAGCGGGAACTATGCTTCCGCAGAGGAAGGGGAGCCAGCAGGCCAGAGGTGGATGAACGCAATGCCCTCGTTTGGGTGTAGGGACTGATCAGAGCCTGAAGGTACGGAGGTGCTGTTCCCCTCACTGCTCCATAGGCAAGCACCATGGTCTTGTAACGGATGCGAGCTTCAACTGGAAGCCAGTGGAGTGTGCGGAGGAGGGGGGTGACGTGAGAGAACTTGGGAAGGTTGAACACCAGACGGGCTGCGGCATTCTGGATGAGTTGTAGGGGTTTAATGGCACAGGCAGGGAGCCCAGCCAACAGCGAGTTGCAGTAATCCAGACGGGAGATGACAAGTGCCTGGATTAGGACCTGTGCCGCTTCCTGTGTAAGGCAGGGTCGTACTCTCCGAATGTTGTAGAGCATGAACCTGCAGGATCGGGTCACCGCCTTGATGTTAGCGGAGAACGACAGGGTGTTGTCCAGGGTCACGCCAAGGCTCTTCGCACTCTGGGAGGAGGACACAACGGAGTTGTCAACCGTGATGGCGAGATCATGGAACGGGCAGTCCTTCCCCGGGAGGAAGAGCAGCTCCGTCTTGCCAGGGTTCAGCTTGAGGTGGTGATTCGTCATCCATACTGATATGTCTGCCAGACATGCAGAGATGCGATTCGCCACCTGGTTATCAGAAGGGGGAAAGGAGAAGATTAGTTGTGTATCGTCAGCGTAGCAATGATAGGAGAGGCCATGTGAGGATATGACAGAGCCAAGTGACTTGGTGTATAGGGAGAAAAGGAGAGGGCCTAGAACTGAGCCCTGGGGGACACCAGTGTGAGAGCACGTGGTGCGGAGACAGCTTCTCGCCACGCCACTTGGTAGGAGCGACCGGTCAGGTAGGACGCAATCCAGGAGTGAGCCGCGCCGGAGATGCCCAGCTCGGAGAGGGTGGAGAGGAGGATCTGATGGTTCACAGTATCAAAGGCAGCAGACAGGTCTAGAAGGACAAGAGCAGAGGAGAGAGAGTTAGCTTTAGCAGTGCGGAGAGCCTCCGTGACACAGAGAAGAGCAGTCTCAGTTGAATGACCAGTCCTGAAACCTGACTGGTTTGGATCAAGAAGGTCATTCTGAGAGAGATAGCAAGAGAGTTGGCTAAAGACGGCACGCTCAATAGTTTTGGAAAGAAAAGAAAGAAGGGATACTGGTCTGTAGTTGTTGACATCAGTGGGATCGAGTGTTGGTTTTTTGAGAAGGGGTGCAACTCTCGCTCTCTTGAAGACGGAAGGGACATAGCCAGCGGTCAAGGATGAGTTGATCAGCGAGGTGAGGTAGGGGAGAAGGTCACCGGAGATGGTCTGGAGAAGAGAGGAGGGGATGGGGTCAAGCAGGCAGGTTGTTGGGCAGCCTGCAGTCACTAGTCGCAAGATTTTATCTGGAGAGAGAGGGGAGAAAGAAGTCAAAGCATAGGGTAGGGCAGTGTGAGCAGGACCAGCAGTGTCATTAGACTTAACAAACGAGGATCGGATGTCGTCAACCTTCTTTTCAAAGTGGTTGACGAAGTCATCCACAGAGAGGGAGGGGGGGGGGGGGGGTGGAGGATTCAGCAGTGAGGAGAATGTGGCAAAGAGCTTCCTAGGGTTAGAGGCAGATGCTTGGAATTTAGAGTGGTAGAAAGTGGCCTTAGCAGCAGAAACAGATGAAGAAAATGTAGAGAGGAGGGAGTGAAAAGATGCCAGGTCGGCAGGGAGTTTAGTTTTCTTCCATTTCCGCTCAGCTGCCCGGAGCTCTGTTCTGTGAGCTCGCAATGAGTCATCAAGCCACGGAGCTGGAGGGGAGGACCGAGCCGGCCGGGAGGATAGGGGACACAGGGAGTCAAAGGATGCAGAAAGGGAGGAGAGGAGGGTTGAGGAGGCAGAATCAGGAGATTGGAGGGAGAAGGATTGAGCAGAGGGAAGAGATGATAGGATGGAAGAGGAGAGAGTAGTGGGAGAGAGAGAGCGAAGGTTGCGGCGGCGCGTTACCATCTGTGTAGGGGCAGAGTGAGTAGTGTTGGATGAGAGCGAGAGAGAAAAGGATACAAAGTAGTGGTCGGAGACATGGAGGGGAGTTGCAGTGAGATTAGTAGAAGAGCAACATCTAGTAAAGATGAAGTCAAGCGTATTGCCTGCCTTGTGAGTAGGGGGGGACGGTGAGAGGGTGAGGTCAAAAGAGGAGAGGAGTGGAAAGAAGGAGGCAGAGAGAAATGAGTCAAATGTAGACGTAGGGAGGTTGAAATCCCCCAAAACTGTGAAGGGTGAGCCATCCTCAGGAAAGGAACTTATCAAGGCGTCAAGCTCATTGATGAACTCTCCAAGGGAACCTGGAGGGCGATAGATGACAAGGATATTAAGCTTAAATGGGCTAGTGACTGTGACAGCGTGGAATTCAAATGAGGAGATAGACAGATGGGTTAGGGGAAAAATTGAGAATGACCACTTGGGAGAGATGAGGATTCCTGTGCCACCACCCCTCTGACCAGATGCTCTCGGGGTATGCAAGAACACATGGTCAGACGAGGAGAGAGCAGTAGGAGTTGCAATGTTTTCAGTGGTAATCCATGTTTCCGTCAGCGCCAGGAAGTCGAGGGACTGGAGGGTAGCATAGGCTGGGATGAAGTCAGCCTTGTTGGCAGCAGAACGGCAGTTCCAGAGGCTGCCTGAGACCTGGAACTCCAGGTGTGTGGTGCGTGCAGGGACCACCAGGTTAGAGAGGCAGCAGCCACGCGGTGTGAGGCGTTTGTGTAGCCTGTGCGGAGAGGAGAGAACAGGGATAGGCAGAGGCATAGTTGACAGGCTGTAGCAGATGGCTACAATAATGCAGAGGAGATCGGAATGAAATGAACTAAACATCTGGGAAAGGAGAGAGCAGGGCCTCCCTCACCAAAAAAATATAACTCTCCCAACTTCCACCTCAGAAACTATAATTGTTTCACTGAACCACCCGAATAAAACTCTCCCAACTTCCACTTTAGAAATTAGAATTGTTGTAAACTACAGGGGTTCAATGTTTCAAGGAATGGACTCAACTTACTTTATTCAGCTAGCTAACTATGACGCCATAGCTAACTAGCATGCTAGCATCCAATAACACACAGTTTAGCACCAATACTTGGTTACAACAAACTACCAATAGTGTGTTAACACACTAAACAGATAATTTGTGTCCGTGTCTAGTTCTTTCATAACACAGCAATAATTAAACGTTGGCTAGCTAGCACAAAGATATTGTATTTAGCTACTACAGTACAGCTAGCTGGTAGTGTTGGCTAGCTAGCAATGGCTGCTGTGTTGACTTTGTTTGGAAAACGGCGTCGCTGCGAACGAATGTAGCTGGCTAAAAGGATATTGTATTTAGTAGCTACCGTTGCTAATAGCTACTCGCCAGCTAGTTCAGGAGGTGAGTTAGCTAGCTAGCTTCGTGCTACACCCGGCACCGCCGAATACAAAAGTAACCTACAATAACTACATACAACAACTACCCACAACAGCCCACGATGCCTACCTATAATACCTAATAATATACAGCCCACGATGCCTACCTATAGTACCTAACTACAATCTAAATACATAGTTTAAGCCTTACTCGACAAAGCCCAAGCTATGTATAAAGCCAAACTTAGCTGTCTGGGTGGCAGACTGCAATCAGTAGCTGTAATTAAGTACAGCAGCTACCAACCACCTAACGTTAATGCCTCGGATAATGAGGTTAGAAACACAGTTGAATGGTAGGCAGCTAGCTGGCTCAATCACAGGTACTCTTAAGCGTGAAATAACATTGGAAACAACTAACCACAGTTGCTAAAAGTTACCAGTAGCTACCCGCTAGCTAGCTAGCTTTGTTGGTCCAAGTAGTGGGTTAGCTAGCCTCGTGCTTCGCCGGGGTCCGCCGAATACAATACTTACCTACAATGATTACCTACAATAACCTACAATAACTACCTAAGTAAGCTACCTATAATACCTAACTACAATACCTACCTACAATCTAAATACATGGTTTAAGCTTTACTCAACACCATATAAGAAGCCAAGCTTACCTCCTGCTAGAGAAAACACAACCTCTCCCGACCACCGTCAATATACCGTCGACCATGACCATGGTAAACAATGTTGCTGTTGCTAACTCAGTCGTTATTTCTAATCATTTTGGTGAATTCACATCAATTGCTAGCTAGCCGGAAAAAAGTATCACAACCTTTGAAGAACAGACAAAATGTGTTCTTGGAACATTCTTGCAACATCAGGCGAATGTTTTATACAAACATTCTATGAACCTCAGCATGACTGGACCGTTTGTGTTATGAGAACATTGCTGCAACCTAACGAATGTTATGGGAACTTTCACAGAACCAATTGTGGTTTGCTGGGAAGTCAACAACACTGCAGCATCCTGTTACAGAGGTATACTTCAGACACAGCTTCATATCAACATCCTGTTACAGAGGTATACTTCAGACACAGCTTCATATCAACATCCTGTTACAGAGGTATACTTCAGACACAGCTTCATATCAACATCCTGTTACAGAGGTATACTTCAGACAGCTTCATATCAACATCCTGTTACAGAGGTATACTTCAGACACAGCTTCATATCAACATCCTGTTACAGAGGTATACTTCAGACACAGCTTCATATCAACATCCTGTTACAGAGGTATACTTCAGACACAGCTTCATATCAACATCCTGTTACAGAGGTATAGTTCAGACACAGCTTCATATCAACATCCTGTTACAGAGGTATACTTCAGACACAGCTTCATATCAACATCCTGTTACAGAGGTATACTTCAGACACAGCTTCATATCAACATCCTGTTACAGAGGTATACTTCAGACACAGCTTCATATCAACATCCTGTTACAGAGGTATACTTCAGACAGCTTCATATCAACATCCTGTTACAGAGGTATACTTCAGACTGGCCTTTATATCAACATCCTGTTACAGAGGTATACTTCAGACACAGCTTCATATCAACATCCTGTTACAGAGGTATACTTCAGACACAGCTTCATATCAACATCCTGTTACAGAGGTATACTTCAGACAGCTTCATATCAACATCCTGTTACAGAGGTATACTTCAGACACAGCTTCATATCAACATCCTGTTACAGAGGTATACTTCAGACAGCTTCATATCAACATCCTGTTTCAGAGGTATACTTCAGACACAGCTTCATATCAACATCCTGTTACAGAGGTATACTTCAGACTGGCCTTTATATATGGCTCTGCCTGTTGTCGTGTAAAATACATGATTTAACCCTGTAAGGCAGCCAGAGGTTTACGTGTAAGTTCGTCTGTTAACTCTTACAGTGTAATTAGTTTGAACATAAAAGAGAGTAAAAAGGAAACAAAGCTGATGGGAGAATATGGTGGCTTTGTTCCATATAACACATTATCAAGAGAATTCTTCCTGCAGCAGGTGGTGGGAGTAAACACTTGGTATGTTTTCTAAACAGCACCCTATTCCCTATGGGCCCTGGTCTAAAGTAGTGCACTACATAGGGAATAGGGTACCATTTGGGAGTAAACACTTACAGTAAGTCTTAGGATACTTGGCCGGTTAGTATAAACTCAGCAGGATTCTGTGGAAGTTCAGCCTCACAGCTCTCTGGTTTTACCCTTACATGGAAGACTCCCAGTCAGCTCCCAAATGTATGAATTTACCCTTACATGGAAGCAGTGAGACAGACTCCAAGTCAGGTCCCAAAAGGCCCAGTGTTACAGACTGCTATATAGGTCCACTAATACAGGACTAGTAAAGGACCAGTGTTACAGACTGCTATATAGGTCCACTAATACAGGACTAGTAAAGGACCAGTGTTACAGACTGCTATATAGGTCTGTTAATACAGGACTAGTAAAGGACCAGTGTTACAGACTGCTATATAGGTCTGTTAATACAGGACTAGTAAAGGCCCAGTGTTACAGACTGCTATATAGGTCTGTTAATACAGGACTAGTAAAGGACCAGTGTTACAGACTGCTATATAGGTCTGTTAATACAGGACTAGTAAAGGCCCAGTGTTACAGACTGCTATATAGGTCCACTAATACAGGACTAGTAAAGGCCCAGTGTTACAGACTGCTATATAGGTCTGTTAATACAGGACTAGTAAAGGCCCAGTGTTACAGACTGCTATATAGGTCCACTAATACAGGACTAGTAAAGGCCCAGTGTTACACACTGCTATATAGGTCCACTAATACAGGACTAGTAAAGGACCAGTGTTACAGACTGCTATATAGGTCTGTTAATACAGGACTAGTAAAGGCCCAGTGTTACAGACTGCTATATAGGTCTGTTAATACAGGACTAGTAAAGGACCAGTGTTACAGACTGCTATATAGGTCCACTAATACAGGACTAGTAAAGGCCCAGTGTTACAGACTGCTATATAGGTCTGTTAATACAGGACTAGTAAAGGACCAGTGTTACAGACTGCTATATAGGTCCACTAATACAGGACTAGTAAAGGCCCAGTGTTACAGACTGCTATATAGGTCCACTAATACAGGACTAGTAAAGGCCCAGTGTTACAGACTGCTATATAGGTCTGTTAATACAGGACTAGTAAAGGCCCAGTGTTACAGACTGCTATATAGGTCCACTAATACAGGACTAGTAAAGGCCCAGTGTTACACACTGCTATATAGGTCTGTTAATACAGGACTAGTAAAGGCCCAGTGTTACAGACTGCTATATAGGTCTGTTAATACAGGACTAGTAAAGGACCAGTGTTACAGACTGCTATATAGGTCCACTAATACAGGACTAGTAAAGGCCCAGTGTTACAGACTGCTATATAGGTCTGTTAATACAGGACTAGTAAAGGACCAGTGTTACAGACTGCTATATAGGTCCACTAATACAGGACTAGTAAAGGCCCAGTGTTACAGACTGCTATATAGGTCCACTAATACAGGACTAGTAAAGGACCAGTGTTACAGACTGCTATATAGGTCCACTAATATAGGACTAGTAAAGGACCAGTGTTACAGACTGCTATATAGGTCTGTTAATACAGGACTAGTAAAGGCCCAGTGTTACAGACTGCTATATAGGTCTGTTAATACAGGACTAGTAAAGGACCAGTGTTACAGACTGCTATATAGGTCTGTTAATACAGGACTAGTAAAGGCCCAGTGTTAAAGACTGCTATATAGGTCCACTAATACAGGACTAGTAAAGGCCCAGTGTTACAGACTGCTATATAGGTCTGTTAATACAGGACTAGTAAAGGACCAGTGTTACAGACTGCTATATAGGTCTGTTAATACAGGACTAGTAAAGGCCCAGTGTTACAGACTGCTATATAGGTCCACTAATACAGGACTAGTAAAGGACCAGTGTTACAGACTGCTATATAGGTCCACTAATACAGGACTAGTAAAGGACCAGTGTTACAGACTGCTATATAGGTCTGTTAATACAGGACTAGTAAAGGACCAGTGTTACAGACTGCTATATAGGTCTGTTAATACAGGACTAGTAAAGGACCAGTGTTACAGACTGCTATATAGGTCCACTAATACAGGACTAGTAAAGGCCCAGTGTTACAGACTGCTATATAGGTCTGTTAATACAGGACTAGTAAAGGACCAGTGTTACAGACTGCTATATAGGTCCACTAATACAGGACTAGTAAAGGCCCAGTGTTACAGACTGCTATATAGGTCCACTAATACAGGACTAGTAAAGGACCAGTGTTACAGACTGCTATATAGGTCCACTAATACAGGACTAGTAAAGGACCAGTGTTACAGACTGCTATATAGGTCTGTTAATACAGGACTAGTAAAGGCCCAGTGTTACAGACTGCTATATAGGTCCACTAATACAGGACTAGTAAAGGCCCAGTGTTACAGACTGCTATATAGGTCCACTAATACAGGACTAGTAAAGGCCCAGTGTTACAGACTGCTATATAGGTCCACTAATACAGGACTAGTAAAGGACCAGTGTTACAGACTGCTATATAGGTCTGTTAATACAGGACTAGTAAAGGACCAGTGTTACAGACTGCTATATAGGTCTGTTAATACAGGACTAGTAAAGGACCAGTGTTACAGACTGCTATATAGGTCCACTAATACAGGACTAGTAAAGGACCAGTGTTACAGACTGCTATATAGGTCCACTAATACAGGACTAGTAAAGGACCAGTGTTACAGACTGCTATATAGGTCCACTAATACAGGACTAGTAACGGCCCAGTGTTACAGACTGCTATATAGGTCCACTAATACAGGACTAGTAAAGGCCCAGTGTTACAGACTGCTATATAGGTCCACTAATACAGGACTAGTAAAGGCCCAGTGTTACAGACTGCTATATAGGTCTGTTAATACAGGACTAGTAAAGGACCAGTGTTACAGACTGCTATATAGGTCCACTAATACAGGACTAGTAAAGGCCCAGTGTTACAGACTGCTATATAGGTCTGTTAATACAGGACTAGTAAAGGCCCAGTGTTACAGACTGCTATATAGGTCCACTAATACAGGACTAGTAAAGGCCCAGTGTTACAGACTGCTATATAGGTCTGTTAATACAGGACTAGTAAAGGCCCAGTGTTACAGACTGCTATATAGGTCCACTAATACAGGACTAGTAAAGGCCCAGTGTTACAGACTGCTATATAGGTCCACTAATACAGGACTAGTAAAGGACCAGTGTTACAGACTGCTATATAGGTCCACTAATACAGGACTAGTAAAGGCCCAGTGTTACAGACTGCTATATAGGTCCACTAATACAGGACTAGTAAAGGCCCAGTGTTACAGACTGCTATATAGGTCTGTTAATACAGGACTAGTAAAGGCCCAGTGTTACAGACTGCTATATAGGTCCACTAATACAGGACTAGTAAAGGCCCAGTGTTACAGACTGCTATATAGGTCCACTAATACAGGACTAGTAAAGGCCCAGTGTTACAGACTGCTATATAGGTCTGTTAATACAGGACTAGTAAAGGACCAGTGTTACAGACTGCTATATAGGTCTGTTAATACAGGACTAGTAAAGGCCCAGTGTTACAGACTGCTATATAGGTCTGTTAATACAGGACTAGTAAAGGACCAGTGTTACAGACTGCTATATAGGTCCACTAATACAGGACTAGTAAAGGCCCAGTGTTACAGACTGCTATATAGGTCCACTAATACAGGACTAGTAAAGGACCAGTGTTACAGACTGCTATATAGGTCTGTTAATACAGGACTAGTAAAGGACCAGTGTTACAGACTGCTATATAGGACCACTAATACAGGACTAGTAAAGGCCCAGTGTTACAGACTGCTATATAGGTCCACTAATACAGGACTAGTAAAGGACCAGTGTTACAGACTGCTATATAGGTCTGTTAATACAGGACTAGTAAAGGACCAGTGTTACAGACTGCTATATAGGTCCACTAATACAGGACTAGTAAAGGACCAGTGTTACAGACTGCTATATAGGTCTGTTAATACAGGACTAGTAAAGGCCCAGTGTTACAGACTGCTATATAGGTCAGCTAATACAGGACTAGTAAAGGACCAGTGTTACAGACTGCTATATAGGTCTGTTAATACAGGACTAGTAAAGGACCAGTGTTACAGACTGCTATATAGGTCCACTAATACAGGACTAGTAAAGGACCAGTGTTACAGACTGCTATATAGGTCCACTAATACAGGACTAGTAAAGGACCAGTGTTACAGACTGCTATATAGGTCCACTAATACAGGACTAGTAAAGGACCAGTGTTACAGACTGCTATATAGGTCTGTTAATACAGGACTAGTAAAGGACCAGTGTTACAGACTGCTATATAGGTCCACTAATACAGGACTAGTAAAGGCCCAGTGTTACAGACTGCTATATAGGTCTGTTAATACAGGACTAGTAAAGGCCCAGTGTTACAGACTGCTATATAGGTCCACTAATACAGGACTAGTAAAGGCCCAGTGTTACAGACTGCTATATAGGTCCACTAATACAGGACTAGTAAAGGCCCAGTGTTACAGACTGCTATATAGGTCTGTTAATACAGGACTAGTAAAGGACCAGTGTTACAGACTGCTATATAGGTCCACTAATACAGGACTAGTAAAGGACCAGTGTTACAGACTGCTATATAGGTCCACTAATACAGGACTAGTAAAGGCCCAGTGTTACAGACTGCTATATAGGTCCACTAATACAGGACTAGTAAAGGCCCAGTGTTACAGACTGCTATATAGGTCTGTTAATACAGGACTAGTAAAGGACCAGTGTTACAGACTGCTATATAGGTCTGTTAATACAGGACTAGTAAAGGCCCAGTGTTACAGACTGCTATATAGGTCTGTTAATACAGGACTAGTAAAGGCCCAGTGTTACAGACTGCTATATAGGTCCACTAATACAGGACTAGTAAAGGCCCAGTGTTACAGACTGCTATATAGGTCCACTAATACAGGACTAGTAAAGGCCCAGTGTTACAGACTGCTATATAGGTCTGTTAATACAGGACTAGTAAAGGACCAGTGTTACAGACTGCTATATAGGTCCACTAATACAGGACTAGTAAAGGCCCAGTGTTACAGACTGCTATATAGGTCTGTTAATACAGGACTAGTAAAGGACCAGTGTTACAGACTGCTATATAGGTCCACTAATACAGGACTAGTAAAGGCCCAGTGTTACAGACTGCTATATAGGTCCACTAATACAGGACTAGTAAAGGACCAGTGTTACAGACTGCTATATAGGTCTGTTAATACAGGACTAGTAAAGGACCAGTGTTACAGACTGCTATATAGGTCTGTTAATACAGGACTAGTAAAGGCCCAGTGTTACAGACTGCTATATAGGTCCACTAATACAGGACTAGTAAAGGACTAGTGTTACAGACTGCTATATAGGTCCACTAATACAGGACTAGTAAAGGCCCAGTGTTACAGACTGCTATATAGGTCCACTAATACAGGACTAGTAAAGGCCCAGTGTTACAGACTGCTATATAGGTCCACTAATACAGGACTAGTAAAGGACCAGTGTTACAGACTGCTATATAGGTCTGTTAATACAGGACTAGTAAAGGCCCAGTGTTACAGACTGCTATATAGGTCCACTAATACAGGACTAGTAAAGGCCCAGTGTTACAGAATGCTATATAGGTCTGTTAATACAGGACTAGTAAAGGCCCAGTGTTACAGACTGCTATATAGGTCCACTAATACAGGACTAGTACAGGACCAGTGTTACAGACTGCTATATAGGTCCACTAATACAGGACTAGTAAAGGCCCAGTGTTACAGACTGCTATATAGGTCCACTAATACAGGACTAGTAAAGGACCAGTGTTACAGACTGCTATATAGGTCTGTTAATACAGGACTAGTAAAGGCCCAGTGTTACAGACTGCTATATAGGTCTGTTAATACAGGACTAGTAAAGGACCAGTGTTACAGACTGCTATATAGGTCTGTTAATACAGGACTAGTAAAGGACCAGTGTTACAGACTGCTATATAGGTCTGTTAATACAGGACTAGTAAAGGCCCAGTGTTACAGACTGCTATATAGGTCTGTTAATACAGGACTAGTAAAGGACCAGTGTTACAGACTGCTATATAGGTCCACTAATACAGGACTAGTAAAGGCCCAGTGTTACAGACTGCTATATAGGTCTGTTAATACAGGACTAGTAAAGGCCCAGTGTTACAGACTGCTATATAGGTCTGTTAATACAGGACTAGTAAAGGACCAGTGTTACAGACTGCTATATAGGTCTGTTAATACAGGACAAGTAAAGGACCAGTGTTACAGACTGCTATATAGGTCTGTTAATACAGGACTAGTAAAGGACCAGTGTTACAGACTGCTATATAGGTCTGTTAATACAGGACTAGTAAAGGCCCAGTGTTACAGACTGCTATATAGGACCACTAATACAGGACTAGTAAAGGCCCAGTGTTACAGACTGCTATATAGGTCCACTAATACAGGACTAGTAAAGGACCAGTGTTACAGACTGCTATATAGGTCTGTTAATACAGGACTAGTAAAGGCCCAGTGTTACAGACTGCTATATAGGTCAGCTAATACAGGACTAGTAAAGGACCAGTGTTACAGACTGCTATATAGGTCTGTTAATACAGGACTAGTAAAGGCCCAGTGTTACAGACTGCTATATAGGTCCACTAATACAGGACTAGTAAAGGCCCAGTGTTACAGACTGCTATATAGGTCCACTAATACAGGACTAGTAAAGGCCCAGTGTTACAGACTGCTATATAGGTCCACTAATACAGGACTAGTAAAGGCCCAGTGTTACAGACTGCTATATAGGTCTGTTAATACAGGACTAGTAAAGGACCAGTGTTACAGACTGCTATATAGGTCCACTAATACAGGACTAGTAAAGGCCCAGTGTTACAGACTGCTATATAGGTCTGTTAATACAGGACTAGTAAAGGACCAGTGTTACAGACTGCTATATAGGTCCACTAATACAGGACTAGTAAAGGCCCAGTGTTACAGACTGCTATATAGGTCTGTTAATACAGGACTAGTAAAGGCCCAGTGTTACAGACTGCTATATAGGTCCACTAATACAGGACTAGTAAAGGCCCAGTGTTACAGACTGCTATATAGGTCTGTTAATACAGGACTAGTAAAGGCCCAGTGTTACAGACTGCTATATAGGTCTGTTAATACAGGACTAGTAAAGGCCCAGTGTTACAGACTGCTATATAGGTCTGTTAATACAGGACTAGTAAAGGCCCAGTGTTACAGACTGCTATATAGGTCCACTAATACAGGACTAGTAAAGGACCAGTGTTACAGACTGCTATATAGGTCCACTAATACAGGACTAGTAAAGGCCCAGTGTTACAGACTGCTATATAGGTCCACTAATACAGGACTAGTAAAGGCCCAGTGTTACAGACTGCTATATAGGTCCACTAATACAGGACTAGTAAAGGCCCAGTGTTACAGACTGCTATATAGGTCTGTTAATACAGGACTAGTAAAGGCCCAGTGTTACAGACTGCTATATAGGTCCACTAATACAGGACTAGTAAAGGCCCAGTGTTACAGACTGCTATATAGGTCTGTTAATACAGGACTAGTAAAGGACCAGTGTTACAGACTGCTATATAGGTCCACTAATACAGGACTAGTAAAGGACCAGTGTTACAGACTGCTATATAGGTCTGTTAATACAGGACTAGTAAAGGCCCAGTGTTACAGACTGCTATATAGGTCCACTAATACAGGACTAGTAAAGGCCCAGTGTTACAGACTGCTATATAGGTCTGTTAATACAGGACTAGTAAAGGCCCAGTGTTACAGACTGCTATATAGGTCCACTAATACAGGACTAGTAAAGGCCCAGTGTTACAGACTGCTATATAGGTCCACTAATACAGGACTAGTAAAGGCCCAGTGTTACAGACTGCTATATAGGTCTGTTAATACAGGACTAGTAAAGGCCCAGTGTTACAGACTGCTATATAGGTCTGTTAATACAGGACTAGTAAAGGCCCAGTGTTACAGACTGCTATATAGGTCTGTTAATACAGGACTAGTAAAGGACCAGTGTTACAGACTGCTATATAGGTCCACTAATACAGGACTAGTAAAGGACCAGTGTTACAGACTGCTATATAGGTCCACTAATACAGGACTAGTAAAGGCCCAGTGTTACAGACTGCTATATAGGTCCACTAATACAGGACTAGTAAAGGCCCAGTGTTACAGACTGCTATATAGGTCCACTAATACAGGACTAGTAAAGGCCCAGTGTTACACACTGCTATATAGGTCTGTTAATACAGGACTAGTAAAGGACCAGTGTTACAGACTGCTATATAGGTCCACTAATACAGGACTAGTAAAGGACCAGTGTTACAGACTGCTATTTAGGTCCACTAATACAGGACTAGTAAAGGACCAGTGTTACAGACTGCTATATAGGTCCACTAATACAGGACTAGTAAAGGACCAGTGTTACAGACTGCTATATAGGTCCACTAATACAGGACTAGTAAAGGCCCAGTGTTACAGACTGCTATATAGGTCCACTAATACAGGACTAGTAAAGGACCAGTGTTACAGACTGCTATATAGGTCCACTAATACAGGACTAGTAAAGGCCCAGTGTTACAGACTGCTATATAGGTCCACTAATACAGGACTAGTAAAGGCCCAGTGTTACACACTGCTATATAGGTCTGTTAATACAGGACTAGTAAAGGACCAGTGTTACAGACTGCTATATAGGTCCACTAATACAGGACTAGTAAAGGCCCAGTGTTACACACTGCTATATAGGTCTGTTAATACAGGACTAGTAAAGGACCAGTGTTACAGACTGCTATATAGGTCCACTAATACAGGACTAGTAAAGGCCCAGTGTTACAGACTGCTATATAGGTCTGTTAATACAGGACTAGTAAAGGACCAGTGTTACAGACTGCTATATAGGTCCACTAATACAGGACTAGTAAAGGCCCAGTGTTACAGACTGCTATATAGGTCTGTTAATACAGGACTAGTAAAGGACCAGTGTTACAGACTGCTATATAGGTCCACTAATACAGGACTAGTAAAGGACCAGTGTTACAGACTGCTATATAGGTCTGTTAATACAGGACTAGTAAAGGCCCAGTGTTACAGACTGCTATATAGGTCCACTAATACAGGACTAGTAAAGGACCAGTGTTACAGACTGCTATATAGGTCCACTAATACAGGACTAGTAAAGGCCCAGTGTTACAGACTGCTATATAGGTCCACTAATACAGGACTAGTAAAGGCCCAGTGTTACAGACTGCTATATAGGTCCACTAATACAGGACTAGTAAAGGCCCAGTGTTACAGACTGCTATATAGGTCCACTAATACAGGACTAGTAAAGGACCAGTGTTACAGACTGCTATGTAGGTCCACTAATACAGGACTAGTAAAGGCCCAGTGTTACACACTGCTATATAGGTCTGTTAATACAGGACTAGTAAAGGACCAGTGTTACAGACTGCTATATAGGTCTGTTAATACAGGACTAGTAAAGGCCCAGTGTTACAGACTGCTATATAGGTCTGTTAATACAGGACTAGTAAAGGCCCAGTGTTACAGACTGCTATATAGGTCCACTAATACAGGACTAGTAAAGGACCAGTGTTACAGACTGCTATATAGGTCCACTAATATAGGTCTAGTAAAGGACCAGTGTTACAGACTGCTATATAGGTCCACTAATACAGGACTAGTAAAGGACCAGTGTTACAGACTGCTATGTAGGTCCACTAATACAGGACTAGTAAAGGCCCAGTGTTACACACTGCTATATAGGTCTGTTAATACAGGACTAGTAAAGGACCAGTGTTACAGACTGCTATATAGGTCTGTTAATACAGGACTAGTAAAGGCCCAGTGTTACAGACTGCTATATAGGTCCACTAATACAGGACTAGTAAAGGACCAGTGTTACAGACTGCTATATAGGTCCACTAATACAGGACTAGTAAAGGACCAGTGTTACAGACTGCTATATAGGTCCACTAATACAGGACTAGTAAAGGACCAGTGTTACAGACTGCTATATAGGTCCACTAATACAGGACTAGTAAAGGACCAGTGTTACAGACTGCTATATAGGTCTGTTAATACAGGACTAGTAAAGGACCAGTGTTACAGACTGCTATATAGGTCTGTTAATACAGGACTAGTAAAGGCCCAGTGTTACAGACTGCTATATAGGTCTGTTAATACAGGACTAGTAAAGGCCCAGTGTTACAGACTGCTATATAGGTCCACTAATACAGGACTAGTAAAGGCCCAGTGTTACAGACTGCTATATAGGTCTGTTAATACAGGACTAGTAAAGGCCCAGTGTTACAGACTGCTATATAGGTCCACTAATACAGGACTAGTAAAGGACCAGTGTTACAGACTGCTATATAGGTCCACTAATACAGGACTAGTAAAGGCCCAGTGTTACAGACTGCTATATAGGTCTGTTAATACAGGACTAGTAAAGGA
This sequence comes from Coregonus lavaretus, assembly GCF_964263955.1. Classification (NCBI taxonomy): domain Eukaryota; kingdom Metazoa; phylum Chordata; class Actinopteri; order Salmoniformes; family Salmonidae; genus Coregonus; species Coregonus lavaretus. Next base: position 491,306 of record NW_028164878.1, read on the forward strand.
CCAGTGTTACAGACTGCTATATAGGTCCACTAATACAGGACTAGTAAAGGACCAGTGTTACAGACTGCTATATAGGTCTGTTAATACAGGACTAGTAAAGGACCAGTGTTACAGACTGCTATATAGGTCTGTTAATACAGGACTAGTAAAGGCCCAGTGTTACAGACTGCTATATAGGTCCACTAATACAGGACTAGTAAAGGCCCAGTGTTACAGACTGCTATATAGGTCCACTAATACAGGACTAGTAAAGGCCCAGTGTTACAGACTGCTATATAGGTCCACTAATACAGGACTAGTAAAGGCCCAGTGTTACAGACTGCTATATAGGTCTGTTAATACAGGACTAGTAAAGGACCAGTGTTACAGACTGCTATATAGGTCCACTAATACAGGACTAGTAAAGGCCCAGTGTTACAGACTGCTATATAGGTCTGTTAATACAGGACTAGTAAAGGACCAGTGTTACAGACTGCTATATAGGTCCACTAATACAGGACTAGTAAAGGACCAGTGTTACAGACTGCTATATAGGTCCACTAATACAGGACTAGTAAAGGCCCAGTGTTACAGACTGCTATATAGGTCCACTAATACAGGACTAGTAAAGGCCCAGTGTTACAGACTGCTATATAGGTCCACTAATACAGGACTAGTAAAGGCCCAGTGTTACAGACTGCTATATAGGTCTGTTAATACAGGACTAGTAAAGGACCAGTGTTACAGACTGCTATATAGGTCCACTAATACAGGACTAGTAAAGGCCCAGTGTTACAGACTGCTATATAGGTCTGTTAATACAGGACTAGTAAAGGCCCAGTGTTACAGACTGCTATATAGGTCCACTAATACAGGACTAGTAAAGGACCAGTGTTACAGACTGCTATATAGGTCCACTAATACAGGACTAGTAAAGGCCCAGTGTTACAGACTGCTATATAGGTCCACTAATACAGGACTAGTAAAGGACCAGTGTTACAGACTGCTATATAGGTCCACTAATACAGGACTAGTAAAGGCCCAGTGTTACAGACTGCTATATAGGTCTGTTAATACAGGACTAGTAAAGGCCCAGTGTTACAGACTGCTATATAGGTCCACTAATACAGGACTAGTAAAGGACCAGTGTTACAGACTGCTATATAGGTCCACTAATACAGGACTAGTAAAGGCCCAGTGTTACAGACTGCTATATAGGTCCACTAATACAGGACTAGTAAAGGCCCAGTGTTACAGACTGCTATATAGGTCTGTTAATACAGGACTAGTAAAGGACCAGTGTTACAGACTGCTATATAGGTCTGTTAATACAGGACTAGTAAAGGACCAGTGTTACAGACTGCTATATAGGTCCACTAATACAGGACTAGTAAAGGCCCAGTGTTACAGACTGCTATATAGGTCTGTTAATACAGGACTAGTAAAGGACCAGTGTTACAGACTGCTATATAGGTCCACTAATACAGGACTAGTAAAGGCCCAGTGTTACAGACTGCTATATAGGTCCACTAATACAGGACTAGTAAAGGACCAGTGTTACAGACTGCTATATAGGTCTGTTAATACAGGACTAGTAAAGGACCAGTGTTACAGACTGCTATATAGGTCCACTAATACAGGACTAGTAAAGGCCCAGTGTTACAGACTGCTATATAGGTCTGTTAATACAGGACTAGTAAAGGACCAGTGTTACAGACTGCTATATAGGTCCACTAATACAGGACTAGTAAAGGACCAGTGTTACAGACTGCTATATAGGTCCACTAATATAGGACTAGTAAAGGACCAGTGTTACAGACTGCTATATAGGTCTGTTAATACAGGACTAGTAAAGGCCCAGTGTTACAGACTGCTATATAGGTCTGTTAATACAGGACTAGTAAAGGACCAGTGTTACAGACTGCTATATAGGTCTGTTAATACAGGACTAGTAAAGGCCCAGTGTTACAGACTGCTATATAGGTCCACTAATACAGGACTAGTAAAGGCCCAGTGTTACAGACTGCTATATAGGTCCACTAATACAGGACTAGTAAAGGCCCAGTGTTACAGACTGCTATATAGGTCTGTTAATACAGGACTAGTAAAGGACCAGTGTTACAGACTGCTATATAGGTCTGTTAATACAGGACTAGTAAAGGACCAGTGTTACAGACTGCTATATAGGTCCACTAATACAGGACTAGTAAAGGCCCAGTGTTACAGACTGCTATATAGGTCTGTTAATACAGGACTAGTAAAGGACCAGTGTTACAGACTGCTATATAGGTCCACTAATACAGGACTAGTAAAGGACCAGTGTTACAGACTGCTATATAGGTCTGTTAATACAGGACTAGTAAAGGCCCAGTGTTACAGACTGCTATATAGGTCCACTAATACAGGACTAGTAAAGGACCAGTGTTACAGACTGCTATATAGGTCCACTAATACAGGACTAGTAAAGGCCCAGTGTTACAGACTGCTATATAGGTCTGTTAATACAGGACTAGTAAAGGCCCAGTGTTACAGACTGCTATATAGGTCTGTTAATACAGGACTAGTAAAGGCCCAGTGTTACAGACTGCTATATAGGTCCACTAATACAGGACTAGTAAAGGACCAGTGTTACAGACTGCTATATAGGTCCACTAATACAGGACTAGTAAAGGCCCAGTGTTACAGACTGCTATATAGGTCCACTAATAAAGGACTAGTAAAGGCCCAGTGTTACAGACTGCTATATAGGTCTGTTAATACAGGACTAGTAAAGGACCAGTGTTACAGACTGCTATATAGGTCCACTAATACAGGACTAGTAAAGGACCAGTGTTACAGACTGCTATATAGGTCTGTTAATACAGGACTAGTAAAGGACCAGTGTTACAGACTGCTATATAGGTCTGTTAATACAGGACTAGTAAAGGCCCAGTGTTACAGACTGCTATATAGGTCTGTTAATACAGGACTAGTAAAGGACCAGTGTTACAGACTGCTATATAGGTCCACTAATACAGGACTAGTAAAGGACCAGTGTTACAGACTGCTATATAGGTCCACTAATACAGGACTAGTAAAGGCCCAGTGTTACAGACTGCTATATAGGTCTGTTAATACAGGACTAGTAAAGGCCCAGTGTTACAGACTGCTATATAGGTCTGTTAATACAGGACTAGTAAAGGACCAGTGTTACAGACTGCTATATAGGTCTGTTAATACAGGACTAGTAAAGGACCAGTGTTACAGACTGCTATATAGGTCTGTTAATACAGGACTAGTAAAGGCCCAGTGTTACAGACTGCTATATAGGTCTGTTAATACAGGACTAGTAAAGGACCAGTGTTACAGACTGCTATATAGGTCTGTTAATACAGGACTAGTAAAGGACCAGTGTTACAGACTGCTATATAGGTCCACTAATACAGGACTAGTAAAGGACCAGTGTTACAGACTGCTATATAGGTCCACTAATACAGGACTAGTAAAGGCCCAGTGTTACAGACTGCTATATAGGTCCACTAATACAGGACTAGTAAAGGCCCAGTGTTACAGACTGCTATATAGGTCCACTAATACAGGACTAGTAAAGGCCCAGTGTTACAGACTGCTATATAGGTCTGTTAATACAGGACTAGTAAAGGCCCAGTGTTACAGACTGCTATATAGGTCTGTTAATACAGGACTAGTAAAGGACCAGTGTTACAGACTGCTATATAGGTCTGTTAATACAGGACTAGTAAAGGACCAGTGTTACAGACTGCTATATAGGTCTGTTAATACAGGACTAGTAAAGGCCCAGTGTTACAGACTGCTATATAGGTCTGTTAATACAGGACTAGTAAAGGCCCAGTGTTACAGACTGCTATATAGGTCCACTAATACAGGACTAGTAAAGGCCCAGTGTTACAGACTGCTATATAGGTCCACTAATACAGGACTAGTAAAGGACCAGTGTTACAGACTGCTATATAGGTCCACTAATACAGGACTAGTAAAGGACCAGTGTTACAGACTGCTATATAGGTCTGTTAATACAGGACTAGTAAAGGACCAGTGTTACAGACTGCTATATAGGTCTGTTAATTCAGGACTAGTAAAGGACCAGTGTTACAGACCGCTATATACAGTTGGTGAAAAAAAGTATTTAGTCAGCCACCAATTGTGCATGTTCTCCCACTTAAAAAGATGAGAGAGGCCTGTAATTTTCATCATAGGGACACGTCAACTATGACAGACAAAATGAGAAAAAAAATCCAGAAAATCACATTGTAGGATTTTTTATGAATTTATTTGCAAATTATGGTGGAAAATAAGTATTTGGTCAATAACAAAAGTTTCTCAATACTTTGTTATATACCCTTTGTTGGCAATGACACAGGTCAAACGTTTTCTGTAAGTCTTCACAAGGTTTTCACACACTGTTGCTGGTATTTTGGCCCATTCCTCCATGCAGATCTCCTCTAGAGCAGTGATGTTTTGGGGCTGTCGCTGGGCAACACAGACTTTCAACTCCCTCCAAAAATTTTCTATGGGGTTGAGATCTGGAGACTGGCTAGGCCACTCCAGGACCTTGAAATGCTTCTTACGAAGCCACTCCTTCGTTGCCCGGGCGGTGTGTTTGGGATCATTGTCATGCTGAAAGACCCAGCCACGTTTCATCTTCAATGCCCATGATCTCACGATACATGGCCCCATTCATTCTTTTCAGTCGTCCTGGTCCCTTTGCAGAAAAATAGCCCCAAAGCATGATGTTTCCATCCCCATGCTTCACAGTAGGTATGGTGTTCTTTGGATGCAACTCAGCATTCTTTGTCCTCCAAACACGACGAGTTGAGTTTTTACCAAAAAGTTATATTTTGGTTTCATCTGAACATATGACATTCTCCCAATCCTCTTCTGGATCATCCAAATGCACTCTAGCAAACTTCAGACGGGCCTGGACATGCACTGGCTTAAGCAGGGGGACACGTCTGCACTGCAGGATTTGAGTCCATGGCGGCGTAGTGTGTTACTGATGGTAGGCTTTGTTACTTTGGTCCCAGCTCTCTGCAGGTCATTCACTAGGTCCCCCCTTGTGGTTCTGATTTTTGCTCACCGTTCTTGTGATCATTTTGACCCCACGGGGTGAGATCTTGCGTGGAGCCCCAGATCGAGGGAGATTATCAGTCGTCTTGTATGTCTTCCATTTCCTAATAATTGCTTCCACAGTTGATTTCTTCAAACCAAGCTGCTTACCTATTGCAGATTCAGTCTTCCCAGCCTGGTGCAGGTCTACAATTTTGTTTCTGGTGTCCTTTGACAGCTCTTTGGTCTTGGCCATAGTGGAGTTTGGAGTGTGACTGTTTGAGGTTGTGGACAGGTGTCTTTTAAACTGATAACAAGTTCAAACAGGTGCCATTAATACAGGTAACGAGTGGAGGACAGAGGAGCCTCTTAAAAAAGAAGTTACAGGTCTGTGAGAGCCAGAAATATTGCTTGTTTGTAGGTGACCAAATACTTATTTTCCACCATCATTTGCAAATAAATTCATTAAAAATCCTACAATGTGATTTTCTGGATTTTTTTTTCTCAATTTGTCTGTCATAGTTGACGTGTACCTATGATGAAAATTACAGGCCTCTCTCATCTTTTTAAGTGGGAGAACTTGCACAATTGGTGGCTGACTAAATACTTTTTTCCCCACTGTATATATCTCAAGATATTCTGTAATGTCAAAGTGGAAGCAAAATTATAAAACACTAATATATCTTGATTAGATAAGTATTCAACCCCCTGAGTCAATACATGTTAGAATCACCTTTCTGGTTAAGTCTCTAAGAGCTTTGCACACCTGAATTGTACAATAGTTGCACATTATTATTATTTTTTTATTCTTCAAGCTCTGTCTTGTTAGTTGTTGATCATTGCTAGACAGCCATTTTCGAGTCTTGCCATAGATTGTCAAGCCGATTTAAGTCAAAACTGTAACTATGCCACTCAGGAACATTAAATGTCATCTTGGTAAGCAACTCCAGTGTATATTTGGCCTTGTGTTTTAGGTTATTGTCCTGCTGAAAGGTGAATTTGTCTCCAAGTGTCTGTTGGAAAGCAGACTGAACCAGATTTTTCTCGGATTTTGCCTGTGCTTAGCTCCATTCCATTTCTTTTTATCCTAAAAAAAACTCCCTAGTCCTTGCTGATGACAAGCCCAGAACATGATGCAGCCACCACCATGCTTGAAAATATGAAGAGTGGTACTCAGTGATGTGTTGTGTTGGATTTGCTGCCAAATGTAACGCTTTTTATTCAGGACATACAGTTTATTTCTTTGCCACATTTCTTGGAGGCAAATCCAACATGTTTTGGAATATTTGTATTCTGTACAGGCTTCCTTCTTTTCACTCTGTCAATTAGGTTAGTATTGTGGAGTAACTACAATGTTGCTGATCCATCCTCAGTTTTCTCCTATCACAGCCATTAAACTCTGTAAGGTTTTAAAGTCACCATTGGCCTCATGGTGAAATTGCTGAGCGGTTTCTTTCCTCTCCGGCAACTGAGTTAGGAAGGACGCCTGTATCTTTGTAGTGACTGGGTGTATTGATACACCATCCAAAACGTAATTAATAACTTCACCATACTTAAAGGGATATTCAATGTCTGCTTTTTAAAAAAAAACAATCTACCAATAGGTGCCCTTCTTTGCGAGCCATTGGAAAACCTCCCTAGTCTTTGTGGTTGAAACTGTGTTTGAAATCCACTTTTTGACTGAGGGACCTTATAGATAACTGTACGTGTGGTGTACAGAGATGAGGTAGTCATTCAGAAATCATGTTAAACACTATTATTGCACACAGAGTGAGTCCATGCAACTTATTATGTGACTTGTTAAGCAAAAAATTTTTTTGCCGGCATCACGCAATAGAAAAAAATGAGTAGGCCTAACATTTTATAAAGTCATTACCAGTGCTTTATTAAAACATGTAATCGACTACTGAGATATTATTGAAGAAATAAGTTGTTTCATCTTGTCATGTTGTGATTCAGCCTAATGATTGTCATGCTGCTGTTATCAGTTACAATAGGGCTCCCGAATGTTCAGCTTTACTCTTGGTCAACAGAGATGAATTTACCTTTATGTGCTCCAATATCATAGTCTGATTCACCACCTGAGCGGAAACTCAAAACACATCACTAACTCTAAACTCCCCCAGGAAAGGAGAGAAAGAGAGTGGCTCACAGTGGAACAGGGGAACAGGGGCACAGGGGAACAGGGGATCAGGGGAACAGGGGATCAGGGGAACAGGGGATCAGGGGAACAGGAGAACAGGGGATCAGGGGAACAGGGGCACAGGGGAACAGGGGCACAGGGGAACAGGGGATCAGGGGAACAGGGGATCAGGGGATCAGGGGAACAGGGGATCAGGGGAACAGGGGATCAGGGGAACAGGAGAACAGGGGAACAGGAGAACAGGGGATCAGGGGAACAGGGGATCAGGGGAACAGGAGAACAGGGGAACAGGGGAACAGGGGAACAGGGGATCAGGGGAACAGGGGATCAGGGGAACAGGAGAACAGGGGATCAGGGGAACAGGGGAACAGGGGATCAGGGGAACAGGAGAACAGGGGATCAGGGGAACAGGGGAACAGGGGCAGGCAAACACTTTCATTACATGAGGATAATGTACTTTACTGTTTGACCAAATCATGGTTTTAGACCAATAGGCCCCCAATTTTATTTCCGCACAGCCAAGTCAACTGGTCGCAAAATGCAACTAAATGGTCACAGGATTTTCAATATAGTCCAACTCTCAAACTTTAGTTTTACTTCAATTAAAAAAGCCTCCATCTTCACAATCAACAGTAGCCTTTGCCCTGGCTCGCCTCAGCAGCCCCGGACAATTTGGCCAGACTACAATTTTATTTATCAGCTTTTTAATTAATTTTATCGGCCAAAAGCTGGCAATTGCCGGCTGACCGAAACGCTGCTCCCTAGACTAGCCTCAGTCAGCGTCTCAGACTGTAGTGACTCTCATGACCTCCCTAGACTAGCCTACACCACATTGCAATGCATTCTGTTTCAATGCATTCTGTTTCAATGCATTCTGTTTCAATGCATTCTGTTTCAATGCATTCTGTTTCAATGCATTCTGTTTCAATGCATTCTGTTTCAATGCATTCTGTTTCAATGCATTTTGTTTCAATGAATTCTGTTTCAATGCATTTTGTTTCAATGCATTTTGTTTCAATGCATTTTGTTTCAATGCATTTTGTTTCAATGCATTCTGTTTTCAAGTGAGTTCAATCCTACTCTAGACTGTAAACTGCAGTGAAAATGTCATTTGAATAACACTTCAATATAGCCTAAATATTTGTCATTTCACTTTTTAAATGTTTTACCATTTATATGTGGCATGAACACAAAACATGCAACAATTTCAAAGATTTGACTGAGTTACAGTTCATATAAGGAAATCAGTCTATTTAAATAAATGTATTAGGCCCTAATCTATGGATTTCACATGACTGGGCAGGGGCACAGCCATGGGTGGGCCTGGGAGGGAATAGGCCCACCCGATTGGGAGCCACGCCCAGCCAATCAGAATGAGTTTTTCCCCACAAAAGGGCTTTATTACAGACAGAGACCCCCCACCTCCCACAGACGTTCCCGCAGGGGGGGTCATGAGAAGAAAAAAATACGTTGGAGAGAGGGGGGGCATTTTTATGACACCTTGAGTTGGACCAGCCCCCACCCCCAGTACATTTCAAACTGTCTTTAAGGTCATCAAAGGTGCATTTGAAACAAACAAGAGCATTGTTGGTCCTTTTAGACCAAGGCCCTCCATGTCAATGTCAAGTCTCTCCCTGACAAGGCCTCAGTCGGAGCCTCAGACTGTAGTGACTCTCATGACCAGCTCCCGGGTGCTGTGGCTGGGGTGGCCGTGGGCCTCTGGCTGCCGCAGGTGGCTGAGGAGCTGGAGGATATTGTAGGCAGCGCAGTGTTGGTCTGGTCCAGCTGTCTCACTGGCCTGCTCAGTGGAACCGTGTGGAACCAGCCCTATCCCTGGGTCTGGTGATGCTGTAGGTAGGTCCGGTGCTGTGGTGGCGGCAGCCAGAGGGGAGGTGGAAGAGGACAGTCCCAGTTCTGTCCCAGGCTGGTTCCTCTGGCCAGACTGAGGCTGAGAGAGGGTCCGCACTGTGGCTGCTCTCTTCAGGTCCTCACTGTCAGTGGTCTTGTCGTAGTTGAGAACCTTCCACTGCTGGTTGACCGCCTGCCACCGGTTAAAGATACGGAACACTGAAGGTCCTTCATGGATGATTAGAGCTGCAGGGGAAGATAAGAGATATGATCATTAGTCAGGTAATCCTGCATTAAACAATCAGAAGCACAGAGTGGCGTCTTACTACATAAAGAAATCTAGACACACATAAATACATCTTTATTTTAACAGGGAAAAAACAGACTGAGACCTGGATCTCTTTTACGGCTGTGCCCTGTGTAAACATGTTGACATGTACAGTTTTAGAAAATAACATTTCAAACATACAAAACAAAATTCAACAGAAACAATCACAGACAACATCATATTGATCCTCCATAACATTTTCAAAATGGGCAAGGGACACCAGAGTGTCTAACTTCAGTTGGATCTGCAGTTTGTTCCATAAATAAGGTGCAAAGGAACTGAAGGCAGTCCTACCCAACTCTGTGGAGACCACAGGAGTCTCTAATGTAATCCACATCTGTGATCTGGTTTTAAAATTAGTATATCTAGTGGAAATTAATGATGATATATATGGAGGTAGTTTTAAAAGAAACAGGAGAGCATATTGCTCTCGCCTCACAGATAGAGAGGCCCAACCCACATGTTGATATAGGAAACAGTGATGAGTTTTGTAACTATCACCCCGTGATAAACCTGAGTGCACAATGGTAAATAGCATCCAGTGGTTTTAATGTGTTTGTCGATGCATGCATATAGATAATATCATGTGAAGTAAATGGCTCTGATATGATCCATACACATTCCCATAAGAAATTATAAATATGATACCAGTGAGTGAGACACGCAAACATGTATGTTCTGGGATTTCCACAGGTGAAATATTTCATACAGAGGGTTTCCCGATAATATCTCATCACAGTTTTTTAAAATTGCTTATTGATCCACCCTCAGAATGTTGGAGCATTGGTTGTTGATGGGGCGGCAGGTAGCTTAGTGGTTAAGAGTGTTGTGCCAGTAACCGAAAGGTCGCTGGTTCTAATCCCCGAGCCGACTAGGTGAAAAATCTGTCGATGTGCCCTTGAGCAAGGCACTTAACCCTAATTGCTCCTGTAAGTCGCTCTGGATAAGAGCGTCTGCTAAATGCCTAAAATGTAATGTAAATGATGCATGGGGAGTAGCTCTGTCTGTACCAATGAAACTGTGGATGTATGTAGAAACCAGACAAAGTTGAAATCAAGCCTCAACTTGATAAATCAACATATCCTCACGCAACTGGGAGAGTGTGTGATTAGTTTTGTACAACAGCGACCCAATCAGTTTGTAAAACAGCGCAGAGAAAATAATCCAACAAGCCATGGGCTTCCCCAAAGAAAAAGACAAGGAGCAACTTGGAGTGGAGTAATGAACAATTATAATGCTATACAGGAAACACAGCTAATACCCTCAACGCTCACCACAACAAACTACTACAATCTGTTGTTAAAAAAGTAGATTCGCTCTAAAATAAAGGAGAGTCTATCGCCTAAGTCACGCACAAACAAGGTGTGCACGTGAATGAACAAGACAACAAAATGAGCATTTAGGAAACAAAGTTGCAAACTTTAGAAGATTAATTGGACCAGCAAGAAAACAGAATGAGACGAAACATGAGAATAGTCCTTACCGGAAGACGCAACTTGGTCTCAGAGCATTTCGTGTTATTCTGTACGTAAATCGTCGACACATCATTTAGTATGATATGTTACGTTTCGTATGGTATGTATTAATTTGTTGATGTCCATCATCCATTTCATATATGTTACAAATTACAATTCGTATGATATTACAATTTTTACTATATGTTATGGCTCAGCAAAACGTACAATATGTTACAAATTCCAATTTGTTGTTGCTAACGTTAGTTAGATGGCTAGGTGGCTAACGCTAACGTTAGCTAGCTCTAGGGGTTAGGGGTTAAGGTTAAAGGGTTAAGGTGTGATGCGTGATTTGAAAGAGTCAGGCGCAGGAGGGTAAATCACAGAATACAGAGTTTATTCCGTAATACAGCGTTACCCAGAATAGCGTCAACCAGTCCAGTGTGCAAAACAGGCACACGGGGAAAATATACCCCGGCAATACAAAATACACTGAGCTCACCTACTCAGCTACTCTCTCCTCACAATAAACAATCACCCACAAAGACAAGGGGGCAGAGGGAACACTTATACAGGTACTGATGAGGGAAATGGAATGATGAGATGAGGAGCGGCAGTGGCTAGAAGGCCGGTGACGACGAACGCCGAAGCCTGCCTGAACAAGGAGGGGAGGCAGCTTCGGAGGAAGTCCTGACATAAGGTTAAGAAGGGTTAGCTAACAGGGTTAAGGTTGGGGTTAGGGGAAGGGTTAGGGGAAGGGTTAGCTAACAGGGTTAAGGTTGGGGTTAGGGGAAGGGTTAGCTAACAGGGTTAAGGTTGGGGTTAGGGGAAGGGTTAGCTAACAGGGTTAAGGTTGGGGTTAGGGGAAGGGTTAGCTAACAGGGTTAAGGTTGGGGTTAGGGGAAGGTTTAGCTAACAGGGTTCAGGTTGGGGTTAGGGGAAGGGTTAGCTAACAGGGTTAAGGTATAGGGTTTATGTATAGGGGAAGGGTTAGCTAACATGCTAAGTAGTTGTAAAGTAGCTAAAAAGTAGTTACAAAGTTGCTAATTATCTAAATAGTTGTCCGTGAGGCGATTCTAACATGCAACCTTAAGGTTGCTAGACGTTTGCGTTATACGCTCTCCCATCCACCTCAACCAACCACCCGACTTTCGCTTTTGCCTTAAGTAACCTTCAGTCTTATGTAACCATAAAAAACGTAACATATCACACTAATTTGAGTGTCCCAGATATACAGTTGGAGTCTGAAGTTTACATACACCGTAGCCAAATACATTTAAACTGTAGTGGGTCAGAAGTTCAGAAGTTTACATACACTCTATTAGTATTTGGTAGCATTGCCTTTAAATTGTTTAACTTGGGTCAAATGTTTCAGGTAGCCTTCCACAAGCTTCCCACAATAAGTTGGGTGAATTTTGGCCCATTCCTCCTGACAGAGCTGGTGTAACTGAGTCAGGTTTATAGGCCTCCTTGCTCGCACACGCTTTTTCAGTTCTGCCCACAAATGTTCTATAGGATTGAGGTCAGGGCTTTGTGATGGCCACTCCAATACCTTGACTTAGTTGTCCTTAAGCCATTTTAACACAACTTTGGAAGTATGCTTGGGGTCATTGTCCATTTGGAAGACATTTACATTTACTTCCAGAGCGACTTACAGTTAGTTAGTGCATACATTATTTATTTTTTCATACCCCCTGTGGGAATCGAACCCACAACCCTGGCGTTGCAAACGCCATGCTCTATCAACTGAGCTACATCCCTGCCGGCCATTCCCTCCCCTACCCTGGACAACGCTGGGCCAATTGCGCGCCGCCCCAAGACCCCATTTGCGACCAAGCTTTAACTTCCTGACTGATGTCTTGAGATATTGCTTCAATATATCCACATAATTTTCCTTCCTCATGATGCCATCTATTTTGTGAAGTGCACCAGTCCCTCCTGCAGCAAAGTACCCCCACAGCATGATGCTGCTACCCCCGTGCTTCACGGCTGGGATGGTGTTCTTCGGCTTGCAAGCAACCCCCTTTTTCCTCCAAACATAATGGCCAAACAGTTCTATTTTTATGCCAGTTTTGGAGTAGTGGCTTCTTCCTTGCTGAGCGGCCTTTCAGGTTATGTCGATATAGGATTTGTTTTACTGTGGATATAGATACTTTTGTACCTGTTTCCTCCAGCATCTTCACAAGGTCCTTTGCTGTTGTTCTGGGATTGATTTTCACTTTTCGCACCAAAATACGTTCATCTCTAGGAGACAGAAGACGTCTCCTTCCTGAGCGGTATGACGGCTGCGTGGTCCCATGGTGTTTATACTTGCGTACTATTGTTTGTACAGATGAACGTGGTACCTTCAGGTATTTGGAAATTGCTCCCAAGGATGAACCAGACTTGTGGAGGTCTACGATTTTTTTTCTGAGGTCTTGGCTGATTTCTTTTGATTTTCCAATGATGTCAAGCAAAGAGGCACTGAGTTTGAAGGTAGGCCTTGAAATACATCCACACGTACACCTCCAATTGACTCAAATGATGTCAATTAGCTTATCAGAAGCCAATGTAAACTTCTGACCCACTGGAATTGTGATACAGTGAAGTATAAGTGAAATGATCTGTCTTTAAACAATTGTTGGAAAAATTACTTGTGTCATGCACAAAGTAGATGTCCTAACCGACTTGCCAAAACTATAGTTTGTTAACAAGACATTTGTGGAGTGGTTAAAAAACGAGTTTTAATGACTCCAACCTAAGTGTACGTAAACTTCTGACTTCAACTGTACATTTACTTTGTTTCGTCTAGTCTATGAGGAAGGAAAAAGGATACCTTTTCAACTACTTGGTCGAAGTGATAGAGGAACTTGATGTGGGTTTATCACCAGAAGATCTGGAACGATGCCACAGGATCGGCGTGAAACAGAAGAACGCTAAATACCCACGCATTGTAACCTTCAAACAATGGAACTATCAAACCAAAGTTAACATTCTGAAGGCACAAGGGGGAAAGGAGATCAAAATCCAAGGCCAGACCATTCGAGTCGTCCAGGACCTGTCTGCTAAGCTGAGAAAAAGAAGCAAAGAATACCTTCCAATCAGATGAAGAGGGGATTAAATCTCAGCTCCACTTCCTGGCATTGCTATGTATGGAAGGGGAACGCAGTGGATGGAATTCACAAGCGTCAATGAAGCCCTAACCAAGCTGCAAGAAACTTTTCCAGTCGAAGGCCTACAAACACTACTCGGAAGGGAGACCTACGCGTACAGTCATGTGTGCATACATTTTTACGTATGGGCGGTCTCAGGGATCGAACCCACTACCCTGGCGTTACAAGCGCCATGCTCTACCAATTGAGCTACAGAGGACCACAGGGTATATGTTGTGTCTGGAGGTATAGGGTATATGTTGTCTGGAGGTACAGGGTATATGTTGTGTGGAGGTATAGGGTATATGTTGTGTGGAGGTAAAGGGTATATGGTGTGTGGAGGTTTGGGTATATGTTGTGTGGGGGTATAGGGTATATGTTGTGTGTGGAGGTAAAGGGTATATGGTGTGTGGAGGTATAGGGTATATGTTGTGTGGGGGTATAGGGTATATGTTGTGTGGAGGTATAGGGTATATGTTATGTGGAGGTATAGGGTATATGTTGTGTGGAGGTATAGGGTATATGTTGTGGAGGTATAGAGTATATGTTGTGTGGAGGTATAGGGTATACGTTGTGTGGGGGTATAGGGTATATGTTGTGTGGAGGTATAGGGTATATGTTGTGTGGAGGTATAGGGTATATGTTGTGTGGAGGTATAGGGTATATGTTGTGTGGAGGTATAGGGTATATGTTGTGTGGGGGTATAGGGTATATGTTGTGTGGAGGTACAGGGTATATGTTGATTGGAGGTATAGGGTATATGTTGTGTGGAGGTATAGGGTATATGTTGTGTGGGGGTATAGGGTATATGTTGTGTCTGGAGGTATAGGGTATATGTTGTCTGGAGGTATAGGGTATATGTTGTGTGGGGGTATAGGGTATATGTTGTGTGTGGGGGTATAGGGTATATGTTGTGTGTGGAGGTATAGGGTATATGTTGTGTGGGGGTATAGGGTATATGTTGTGTGGAGGTATAGGGTATATGTTGTGTGGAGGTATAGGGTATATGTTGTGTGGAGGTATAGGGTATATGTTGTGTGGAGGTATAGGGTATATGTTGTGTGGAGGTATAGGGTATATGTTGTGTGGAGGTACAGGGTATATGTTGTGTGGAGGTATAGGGTATATGTTGTGTCTGGAGGTATAGGGTATATGTTGTGTGGAGGTACAGGGTATATGTTGTGTGGAGGTATAGGGTATATGTTGTGTGGAGGTATAGGGTATATGTTGTGTCTGGAGGTATAGGGTATATGTTGTGTGGAGGTACAGGGTATATGTTGTGTGGAGGTATAGGGTATATGTTGTGTGGAGGTATAGGGTATATGTTGTGTGGAGGTACAGGGTATATGTTGTTTGGAGGTATAGGGTATATGTTGTGTGGAGGTATAGGGTATATGTTGTGTGGGGGTATAGGGTATATGTTGTGTCTGGAGGTATAGGGTATATGTTGTGTGGAGGTATAGGGTATATGTTGTGTGGGGGTATAGGGTATATGTTGTGTGTGGGGGTATAGGGTATATGTTGTGTGTGGAGGTATAGGGTATATGTTGTGTGGGGGTATAGGGTATATGTTGTGTGGAGGTATAGGGTATATGTTGTGTGGAGGTATAGGGTATATGTTGTGTCTGGAGGTATAGGGTATATGTTGTGTGGAGGTACAGGGTATATGTTGTGTGGAGGTATAGGGTATATGTTGTGTGGAGGTATAGGGTATATGTTGTGTGGAGGTACAGGGTATATGTTGTTTGGAGGTATAGGGTATATGTTGTGTGGAGGTATAGGGTATATGTTGTGTGGGGGTATAGGGTATATGTTGTGTCTGGAGGTATAGGGTATATGTTGTGTGGAGGTATAGGGTATATGTTGTGTGGGGGTATAGGGTATATGTTGTGTGTGGGGGTATAGGGTATATGTTGTGTGTGGAGGTATAGGGTATATGTTGTGTGGGGGTATAGGGTATATGTTGTGTGGAGGTATAGGGTATATGTTGTGTGGAGGTATAGGGTATATGTTGTGTGGAGGTATAGGGTATATGTTGTGTGGAGGTATAGGGTATATGTTGTGTGGAGGTACAGGGTATATGTTGTGTCTGGAGGTATAGGGTATATGTTGTGTGGAGGTACAGGGTATATGTTGTCTGGAGGTATAGGGTATATGTTGTGTGGAGGTATAGGGTATATGTTGTGTGGAGGTATAGGGTATATGTTGTGTGGAGGTATAGGGTATATGTTGTGTCTGGAGGTATAGGGTATATGTTGTGTGGAGGTATAGGGTATATGTTGTGTGGGGGTATAGGGTATATGTTGTGTGTGGGGGTATAGGGTATATGTTGTGTGTGGAGGTATAGGGTATATGTTGTGTGGAGGTATAGGGTATATGTTGTGTGGGGGTATAGGGTATATGTTGTGTGGAGGTATAGGGTATATGTTGTGTGTGGAGGTAAAGGGTATATGGTGTGTGGAGGTATAGGGTATATGTTGTGTGTGGAGGTAAAGGGTATATGGTGTGTGGAGGTATAGGGTATATGTTGTGTGTGGAGGTATAGGGTATATGGTGTGTGTGGAGGTATAGGGTATATGTTGTGTCTGGAGGTATAGTGTATATGTTGTGTGTGGAGGTAAAGGGTATATGGTGTGTGGAGGTATAGGGTATATGTTGTGTGTGGAGGTAAAGGGTATATGGTGTGTGGAGGTATAGGGTATATGTTGTGTGTGGAGGTATAGGGTATATGGTGTGTGTGGAGGTATAGGGTATATGTTGTGTCTGGAGGTATAGGGTATATGTTGTGTGGAGGTATAGGGTATATGTTGTGGAGGTATAGGGTATATGTTGTGTGGAGGTATAGGGTATATGTTGTGTGGAGGTATAGGGTATATGTTGTGTGGAGGTATAGGGTATATGTTGTGTGGAGGTATAGGGTATATGTTGTGTGGAGGTATAGGGTATATGTTGTGTGGAGGTATAGGGTATATGGTGTGTGTGGAGGTATAGTGCATATGTTGTGTGTGGAGGTATAGGGTATATGTAGTGTGGGGGTATAGGGTATATGTTGTGTGTAGAGGTATAGGGTATATGTTGTGTCTGGAGGTATAGGGTATATGTTGTGTGTAGAGGTATAGGGTATATGTTGTGTGGAGGTATAGGGTATATGTTGTGTGGAGGTATAGGGTATATCAATCAATCAATTTTATTTTATATAGCCCTTCTTACATCAGCTAATATCTCGAAGTGCTGTACAGAAACCCAGCCTAAAACCCCAAACAGCTAGTAATGCAGGTGTAGAAGCACGGTGGCTAGGAAAAACTCCCTAGAAAGGCAAAACCTAGGAAGAAACCTAGAGAGGAACCAGGCTATGAGGGGTGGCCAGTCCTCTTCTGGCTGTGCCGGGTGGAGATTATAACAGAACCATGCCAAGATGTTCAAAAATGTTCATAAGTGACAAGCATGGTCAAATAATAATCAGGAATAAATCTCAGTTGGCTTTTCATAGCCGATCATTAAGAGTTGAAAACAGCAGGTCTGGGACAGGTAGGGGTTCCATAACCGCAGGCAGAACAGTTGAAACTGGAATAGCAGCAAGGCCAGGCGGACTGGGGACAGCAAGGAGTCACCACGGCCGGTAGTCCCGGCGTATGGTCCTAGGGCTCAGGTCTCTCAGTTGGCTTTTCATAGCCGATCATTAAGAGTTGAAAACAGCAGGTCTGGGACAGGTAGGGGTTTCGTAGCCGCAGGCAGAACAGTTGAAACTGGAATAGCAGCAAGGCCAGGCGGACTGGGGACAGCAAGGTGTCATCATGCCCGGTAGTCCTGACGTATGGTCCTAGGGCTCAGGTTCTCAGAGAGAAAGAGAGAACGAGAGAATTAGAGAGAGCATACTTAAATTCACACAGGACACTGGATAAGACAGGAGAAGTACTCCAGGTATAACCAACTAACCCCAGCCCCCCGACACATAAACTACTGCAGCATAAATACTGGAGGCTGAGACAGGAGCGGTCCGGAGACACTGTGGCCCCATGGTGTGTGGAGGTATAGGGTATATGTTGTGTGGGGGTATAGGGTATATGTTGTGTGGAGGTATAGGGTATATGTTGTGTGGAGGTATAGGGTATATGTTGTGTGGAGGTTTTGGGTATATGTTGTGTGGAGGTAAAGGGTATATGTTGTGTGGAGGTATAGGGTATATGTTGTGTGTGGGGGTATAGGGTATATGTTGTGTGTGGAGGTATAGGGTATATGTTGTGTGGAGGTATAGGGTATATGTTGTGTGGAGGTATAGGGTATATGTTGTGTGTGGGGGTATAGGGTATATGTTGTGTGGAGGTATAGGGTATATGTTGTGTGTGGAGGTATAGGGTATATGTTGTGTGGAGGTATAGGGTATATGTTGTGTGGAGGTATAGGGTATATGTTGTGTGTGGAGGTATAGGGTATATGTTGTGTGGAGGTATAGGGTATATGTTGTGGAGGTATAGGGTATATGTTGTGTGGAGGTATAGGGTATATGTTGTGTGGGGGTATAGGGTATATGTTGTGTTGAGGTATAGGGTATGTGTTGTGAGTGGAGGTATAGGGTATTTGTTGTGTGGAGGTATAGGGTATATGTTGTGTCGGGGTATAGGGTATATGTTGTGGAGGTATAGGGTATATGTTGTGTGGAGGTATAGGGTATATGTTGTGTGGAGGTATAGGGTATATGTTGTGTGGAGGTATAGGGTATATGTTGTGTGGAGGTATAGGGTGTATGTTGTGTGGAGGTATAGGGTATATGTTGTGTGGGGGTATAGGGTATATGTTGTATGGAGGTATAGGGTATATGTTGTGTGGAGGTATAGGGTATGTGTTGTGAGTGGAGGTATAGGGTATTTGTTGTGTGGAGGTATAGGGTATATGTTGTGTCGGGGTATAGGGTATATGTTGTGGAGGTATAGGGTATATGTTGTGTGGAGGTATAGGGTATATGTTGTGTGGGGGTATAGGGTATATGTTGTGTGTGGAGGTATAGGGTATATGTTGTGTGGGGGTATAGGGTATATGTTGTGTCTGGAGGTATAGGGTATATGTTGTGTGGAGGTATAGGGTATATGTTGTGTGGAGGTATAGGGTATATGTTGTGGAGGTATAGGGTATATGTTGTGTGTGGAGGTATAGGGTATATGTTGTGTGTGGAGGTATAGGGTATATGTTGTGTGGAGGTATAGGGTATATGTTGTGTGGAGGTATAGGGTATATGTTGTGTGGAGGTATAGGGTATATGTTGTGTGTAGAGGTATAGGGTATATGTTGTGTGGATGTATAGGGTATATGTTGTGTGGAGGTATAGGGTATATGTTGTGTGGGGGTATAGGGTATATGTTGTGTGTGGAGGTATAGGGTATATGTTGTGTGGAGGTATAGGGTATATGTTGTGTGTGGAGGTATAGGGTATATGTTGTGTGGAGGTATAGGGTATATGTTGTGTGGAGGTATAGGGTATATGTTGTGTGGAGGTATAGGGTATATGTTGTGTGTGGAGGTATAGGGTATATGTTGTCTGGAGGTATAGGGTATATGTTGTGTGGGGGTATAGGGTATATGTTGTGTCTGGAGGTATAGGGTATATGTTGTGTGTGGAGGTATAGGGTATATGTTGTGTGGAGGTCTAGGGTATATGTTGTGTGGAGGTATAGGGTATATGTTGTGTGGAGGTATAGGGTATATGTTGTGTGGAGGTATAGGGTATATGTTGTGTGGAGGTATAGGGGGTATGTTGTGTCTGGAGGTATAGGGTATATGTTGTGTGGGGGTATAGGGTATATGTTGTGTGTGGGGGTATAGGGTATATGTTGTGTGGAGGTATAGGGTATATGTTGTGTCTGGAGGTATAGGGTATATGTTGTGTGGGGGTATAGGGTATATGTTGTGTGTGGGGGTATAGGGTATATGTTGTGTGTGGGGGTATAGGGTATATGTTGTGTGTGGAGGTATAGGGTATATGTTGTGTGGAGGTATAGGGTATATGTTGTGGAGGTATAGGGTATATGTTGTGTGGAGGTATAGGGTATATGTTGTGTGGAGGTATAGGGTATATGTTGTGTGGAGGTATAGCGTATATGTTGTGTGGAGGTATAGGGTATATGTTGTGTGGAGGTATAGGGTATATGTTGTGTGTGGAGGTATAGGGTATATGTTGTGTCTGGAGGTATAGGGTATATGTTGTGTGGAGGTATAGGGTATATGTTGTGTGTGGAGGTATAGGGTATATGTTGTGTGGAGGTATAGGGTATATGTTGTGTCTGGAGGTATAGGGTATATGTTGTGTGGAGGTATAGGGTATATGTTGTGTGTGGAGGTATAGGGTATATGTTGTGTGGGGGTATAGGGTATATGTTGTGTGGAGGTATAGGGTATATGTTGTGTGTATGTATGTATACAATAATTATGTATTCATACTATGGATCTCCCATATCCATGGGATGTCCACCGCCTTCATATGACATGTCTGCTAAAATGTTTTATCTGGTTCTTCAATGATAGATGGAATGGACTAGGTTAACTTTGATTCTATACAAGTAAAGACCAACAAAATCCAACTTGGGCTCCATGACGGCCAGAAAAAAGGCAGAAGGTTCTTACACATTTAAAGATATTCTCAGCAGATGTGGTTTTCCTGCAGGAGTTGCATTTCAAAAATGAGAAATGTAATATTTAAAGATGAGCTGGGTTGGAGAGGCCTATGCTGCCACCTAGTGTAGAAATTGCAGAGGTGCTTCTACATCTGCATTGCTTTCTGTTTGGGGTTTTAGGCTGGGTTTCTGTATAAGCACTTCGAGACATCTGCTGATGTAAAAGGGGCTTTATAAATACATTTTATTTTATTTTGATTTGAGGTGTAGGCATCCTGATGAACAAGAATACCCCCTTTTCCCAGCACACGGACCAAGAAGGCCGTTTTCAAATTTAGAATTCAAATCGAATCAAATCACATTTTATTGGTCACATATTTAGCAGATGTTGTTGCGGGTGTAGCGAAATGCTTGTGTTCCTAGCTCCAACAGTGCAGCAGTATTGAACATTTCACAACAATACACACACATCTACAAATAAAATAATGGAATTAAGAAATATATAAATATTAGGACGAGCAATATTGGAGTGACATTGACTAAAATACAGTAGAATAGAATACAGTATATACATATGAGATGAGTAAAGCAGTATGTAAACATGATTAAGGTGACTAATGTTCCATTATTAAAGTGACCAGTGATTCCATGTCGATGTACATAGGGCAGCAGCCTCTAAGGTGCAGGGTTGAGTAACCGGGTGGTAGCCGGCTAGTGATAGCTATTTAACAGTATTTTTACATTTTTAGTCATTTAGCAGACGCTCTTATCCAGAGCGACTTACAGTTAGTGAGTGCATACATTATTATAATTTTTTTTACCCTGGACGACGCTGGGCCAATTGTGCGCCGCCCCATGGGTCTCCCGGTCACGGCCGGCTACGACAGAGCCTGGATTTGAACCAGGATCTCTAGTGGCACAGCTAGCACTGCGATGCAGTGCCTTAGACCACTGCGCCACTCAGCAGTATGATTGCAGGGTTGAGTAACCGGGTGGTAGACGGCTAGTGATGGATATTTAGCCGTAACACATATGTTTTTCCAGCAGCAGACTAAGATCGATAATGTCAAAAGCCGCACTGAAGTCTAACAAAACAGCCCCCACAATCTTTTTATCATCAATTTCTCTCAGCCAATCATCAGTCATTTGTGTAAGTGCTGTGCTTGTTGAATGTTCTTCCCTATAAGCGTAATGAAAGTCTGTTGCCAATTTGTTTACAGTAAAATATCATTGTATTTGGTCAAACACAATTTTTGCCAAAAGTTTACTTGGTAACAGGTCGGCTATTTGAGCCAGTAAAGGGGGCTTTACTATACTTGGGTAGCGGAATGACTATTCCTTTTTTTCTCAAAGTAAGAAAAGCTATTCAAGAATTGACTACAAAAATGCACACAACAATATACTGGGTTCAAAAATCCATGATATTGTAATATCGGATCATTCTTCTGTATCATGCTTAATTACACCAACAGGGAAAAAAAACGAATGATCTACAGCCATCCTTTAAGACAATATTAAATACTTAGGATGCTTAACAAGTGATAATATATAAAGATAACTTTATTCCATTACTTAACAATATGAAAGCAGATCTAATGAAATGAAACAATCTTCCGCATAAATCTTTGTAGCTCAGCTGGTAGAGCACGGCGCTTGTAACGCCAAGGTAGTGGGTTCGATCCCCGGGACCACCCATACACAAAAAAAAATATGTATGCATGCATGACTGTAAGTCGCTTTGGATAAAAGCGTCTGCTAAATGGCATATTATTATAATAAACCTCTTTAGAATGGCATGGCTCCCAGAGTTTTAATATTTATTTTTCGGTAGTACCAATTACCCCACCAAAGACATTCTCTAAAAAAGTATACTCGGCCATAACAGACTTTATATGGGCATATAAAACTCAAATAAATAGGAGTCTGAGAGGGTAGTTTTAACCTGTATCAACTTGCCACCGGCTTTTACTTGCGACATATTGTTAAATGCACTAAAGAGGACAATGGGTATATATTGAAGATGTGCTGGGTACATATTGAAGATGCGCACGCTCACCCCCAGAAATCTATTCATGTGTCTGTTTTCAAAGGATATGGAGCTAAGAACAACTTCATAGCTAAGAACACTATAACAATATGCAAGACAATAACAGACTCTACAAGAAACAATATCACTCCCTAAAAACACACATCTACAGCGCCTTGCAAAAGTATTCATCCCCCTTGGCGGGGTTGAATTTTCCTATTTTGTTGCATTACAACCTGTAATTGAAATTGATTTGTATTTGTATTTCATGTAATGGACGTACACAAAATAGTCCAAATTGGTGAAGTAAAAAATTAAAATAAAGATGGTTTCAAAAAATTCTACAAAATAAATGATGGAAAAATGGTGTGTGCATATGTATTCACACCCTTCGCTATGAAGCCCCTAAATAAGATCTGGTGCAACCAATTACCTCCTTCAGAAGTCACATAAGTAGTTAAATAAAGTCCACCTGTGTGCAATCTAAGTGTCACATGATCTCAGTATATATACACCTGTTCTGAAAGGCCCCAGAGTCTGCAACACCACTAAGCAAGGGGCACCACCAAGCAAGCAGCACCATGAAGACCAAGGAGCTCTCCAAACAGGTCAGGGACAAAGTTGTGGAGAAGTACAGATCAAGGTTGGGTTATAAAAAAATATCAGAAACTTTGAACATCCCACGGAGTACCATTAAATACATTATTAAAAAATGGAAAGAATATGGCACCACAACAAACCTGCCAAGAGAGGGCCGCCCACCAAAACTCATGGACCAGGCAAGGAGGGCATTAATCAGAGAGGCAACAAAGAGACCAAAGATAACCCTGAAGGAGCTGCAAAGCTCCACAGCGGAGATTGGAGTATCTGTCCATTGGACCACTTTAAGCCGTACACTCCACAGAGCTGGGCTTTATGGAAGAGTGGCCAGAAAAAAGCCATTGCTTAAAGAAAAAAATAAGCAAACACGTTCGGTGTTTTTCATCGGCAGGGACTGGGAAACTGGTCAGAACTGAAGGAATGATGGGTGGCACTAAATACAAGGAAATTCTTGAGGGAAACCTGTTTCAGTCTTCCAGAGATTTGAGACTGGGACGGACGTTCACCTTCCAGCAGGACAATGACCCTAAACATACTGCTAAAGCAACACTCAAGTGTTTTAAGGGGAAACATTTAAATATCTTGGAATGGCCTAGTCAAAGCCCAGACCTCAATCCAATTGAGAATCTGTGGTATGACTTGAAGATTGCTGTACACCAGTGGAACCCATTCAAATTGAAGGAGCTGGAGCAGTTTTGCCTTGAAGAATGGGCAAAAATCCCAGTGGCTAAATGTGCCAAGCTTATAGAGACATACCCCAAGAGACTTGCAGCTGTAATTGCTGCAAAAGGTGGCTCTACAAAGTATTGACTTGGGGGGGGGGGGGGGTGAATAGTTATGCACGCTCAAGTTTTCTGTTTTTTTTGTCCTATTTCTTGTTTGTTTCACAATAAAAAATATTTAGCATCTTCAAAGTGGTAGGCATGTTGTGTAAATCAAATGATACAAACCCCCAGAAAATCAATTTTAATTCCAGGTTGTAAGGCAACAAAATAGGAAAAATGCCAAGGGGGATGAATACTTTCGCAAGCCACTGTATGTAACAATCCTTGGTTTGTTTTTCAGAATTCACAGATAAATTGGTCCACATGGAAAACTAAAGGCATAGATACCATAAATGACTTGGTAACAGGAAATACAATTATTTCCATGACAGAATTAAAAAGCAATTTTGGACTGACCAATGAAGACATTTTCAAATACATGCAACTTAAAAGTTTTATATCACGAAATTTCGATCTGAAATCTTTTGGACATCAGAGGAATGTTGAGGGATTTCTATTTGAGTGAGAAAAGGATGTTCATATGATAGGGAAGATATACCAAACCTTGCAGAGAGCCAAAAAACAACAACAATTGGAACCAAGATTTTAAAAGAACTGATGTTGCACAAGACGGAGGGAAAGTTGGAACATAATGAAATTACAGTTAACCAAAATGTTAAAACTTAATCCAGTATAAACTAATGTATAGAATGTATTATGTAAGAGACAAAATTCACAAATTCTACAGTACAAAGGCAGAGTCATGTCTTAAGCGTAAAACTAACAATGACTCAATAATTCATACCTTCTGGAAGCGCTATAAAGTCCAAAAGTCATGGGTGGAGTTACAGAGTCAGAAGTTTGAAAATATAAATGTACTTTTAATCCGTCTATCTGCATATTTCCAGACATGGCATATGGGGGTGCGGTGAGAGACCCAATGGGTTGGACCGTACTTTCTTCATCAATCATTTAGAAAAAACTTTTACTTAAAAACTGGAAATCAAATGATCCTCCATCATTAAGACAGTGGATGAAAAAATGTGGGATACAGAGAGTAACAAAACAGTACAATTTGAAGCGATATAAAGTATTACAAGCAAGGGTTGGAACGGTTCCAGGAACAGAAATGAAAATTGGAAAATAACTCAATTATTAAAGGAACAGAACCCGAACTGAAATCAAAAGTGATCTATACTGTTCTGGAACAGAACCGTTATTTTAAAAGCATGGCAACCTGTTAATAACCTTATTTTTTACATTATGGGCATTTTTTCCAGTTCCACAAAAATTGCAACAAAGTGCCTATGCGAAGCCCTCACTCTGTCACTCAGAAACTTATTCCAGCGTCTGCCTGCCAGCGTCTGCCTGCCAGCGTCTGCCTGCCAGCGTCGGCCTGCCAGCGTCTGCCTGCCAGTGGATGTGTATTACCTGCCCCTCCCCTCTGAAGCATAGGTTACTGTAGCCTACTGACGACGTTACAAGAGTAATTCTGAAAATTATGGAGAGATGTTTAATTAGAGAAGAATGGATTTACTTTTTCAATGCTAGTTAAGGGTACTATAGTTCTCACATTTCACATTGGATTTA
Organism: Coregonus lavaretus; assembly: GCF_964263955.1. Taxonomy (NCBI): domain Eukaryota; kingdom Metazoa; phylum Chordata; class Actinopteri; order Salmoniformes; family Salmonidae; genus Coregonus; species Coregonus lavaretus. Next base: position 516,838 of record NW_028164878.1, read on the forward strand.
TTAACTACAAAAAGGTAAGACGTGTTTTTATTTCTTGTGCTGCTCTGCACACAAAACTCGGAAGTTCAAAGACATTTAAAGTTCCTCCATAGAAGCCGCTCCCCTGTAGGTATAATTCTGTGGGCCTAATTCAGATAATGCATGTCATAACAAGATGCCCAGAGCTTCAGGGCAAGCTTCCTCCATACTCTCTCGCTCTCTCCTCACCCTCGAAATGTCAGCTGCATTTTGACTGGCAGCACAGTGTGTTTGTCTTTCATTGTGATTAAACCATGCTGTTACGGCAAAATACTATTTCCTATACAGATTAAATCGCTTACCCGCTCCGCAGCAAGCTGCTTTATCCGCACTGATTGGTGAAGTCAATTTAATGTCGAGCTAAATGTAAAAAATATATATATTTCAGCGGTTTAAAAAGGAACAGAAAGGAACGATATAAATTGTTACTGTTTTGTTGGTTGGAACCGGTTCAGAACTTTATTTTGGTGGTCGGAACAGTGGAACGGAATGAAACGATTGGAAAATATTTTTGGTTCCAACCCCTGACTACTAGAAATATCCAAAGGATGAAACATTTGAAAAAAATGTGAAGAGACAAACAGTATGGGGATGGATGCGATGGGAACATGATATCATGAACGTTTGTTGAAATGTCTGTACGTCAGAGGTGGTGTTGTCCTTATTTATCGTGTTTCTTTATGCCGAAGGTCGGGCCAGACAACGTTATGTCATTTAGAGGATCTATGTTTGTGAAATGTTAAGTTATCTATTGTCTTTGTCTATGTTTGTATACTCTAAAAACCCAAATAAATAAAATCTTACCCCCCCAAAAATAAGAATGTTGGAGCATTGTAATCCATCCAAAACACTGAAAGCCTGTGATTGTAGTGTCTGTTTTTGCCATGCTGGGTCATTGCTGTGGGAAATGCTGCTGTGATGAACCTGAACAGTATTTGATAGGACGCTATTATGTTTTTAGTCAACTTGTCTTTACCTGCCTACAGATTTTACATTTAACAGGGGCCTCCCGAGTGGCAAAGTGGTCTAAGGCACTGCATCGCAGTGCTAGCTGTGCCACTAGAGATCCTGGTTTGAGTCTGCAGAATAACCATAATGCTAGGCTACTTGTTTGTGTCTCAGTGATAATACAAGAGAGAGATAGAATATGAGTTAGCAGCATGGCAGGTGAGGTGATAAATGGTTTGTGTAGCTAGTGATGAGCGGTCCATTATTTACTGTGCCGTATGTCTGCTGATAAACAGCATTCAGCTCTGTGTTCTTCCTGATGTCTGCAGTCTGCCAGGGGACAGTATAGGTCGATAGCTAAAGAGAGCTGAGTTAATGACTCCACAGTTTCCTGGCACAGGTACAGGACATCTACTATACAGACTCACACTCTCCAGCCCTAACAGGTACAGGACATCTACTATACAGACTCACACTCTCCAGCCCTAACAGGTACAGGACATCTACTATACAGACTCACACTCTCCAGCCCTAACAGGTACAGGACATCTACTATACAGACTCACACTCTCCAGCCCTAACAGGTACAGGACATCTACTATACAGACTCACACTCTCCAGCCCTAACAGGTACAGGACATCTACTATACAGACTCACACTCTCCAGCCCTAACAGGTACAGGACATCTACTATACAGACTCACACTCTCCAGCCCTAACAGGTACAGGACATCTACTATACAGACTCACACTCTCCAGCCCTAACAAGGACTCTATTCAGTGTATATAAAACCCAGCAGAGGATGAATTTATCTGCAGAAGGGAATAAGTTACAGTATGTTTAAAACGAAAGACTCTACAGAGTACATCAGGGGTAGACAACCCTGGTCCTGGAGGGCCACATGCACTGTCTACATCAGGGGTAGATAACCCTGGTCCTGGAGGGCCACATGCACTTCATGTTTGTGATTGAACTGACCTGAAAGACCAGGGATGTTGAATTTAGTCAATCACTGAACTGATCAATCAGCTCAGTTGTTCTAGTGGGGACAAAATCCTGCAGTTCCTGAGGCGTCTGAGTTGCCTTCCTCTGGAGTAATGGATTAAAGGCTAGAGACTCTAAGACAGATTAACTAAATGTATATTTAATGATAAAGTATTCTCACATTAGACCTGCAGGCGAAACTATACAGACTTATCAAATTATAATGAATCATTTCTGTCATTCATTCTCTCAGTGTCTTTGGCATTCCACTCACATACAGTAAGGGGATTTCGGAGTGAGAACATCTGAAGAGCATTCACTATAATGTGTTGTTGGAGTCCGGCATGCTAGCTGGCTGTGGCGTCTTAGCTAGCTGAATAAACTAAGTTAGTCTATCACTATAAGCAACTGCCATACACTATTATTCACTGTCAGTGAGCCACGGTTGTAAACTAGAATGGGGCTCAGCCTCACCGAAGCAGACGATGTCCATGAATCCATACATGCCGTAGCAGATCTGGAAGAGCAGGTCATGTCTCTGCCAGCGTGCCGAGGGGCTGAAGGAGGACCAGACCAGCCAGGACAGACTGGCCACCAGGAACATAGAACCCAGAACCGCTGCAGCTATCTGAACCTTCTCTATCCCCGTCAGGGAGATGGACTGCCACTGAGGGAGGGAGGGAGATACTGTAAACACAAATGCACCATTGGGTTTATTATGGATCCCCATTAGTTCCTGCCAAGGCAGCAGCTACTCTTCCTGGGGTTTATTATGGATCCCCATTAGTTCCTGCCAAGGCAGCAGCTACTCTTCCTGGGGTTTATTATGGATCCACATTAGTTCCTGCCACGGCAGCAGCTACTCTTCCTGGGGTTTATTATGGATCCCCATTAGTTCCTGCCAAGGCAGCAGCTACTCTTCCTGGGGTTTATTATGGATCCCCATTAGTTCCTGCCAAGGCAGCAGCTACTCTTCCTGGTGTTTATTATGGATCCCCATTAGTTCCTGCCAAGGCAGCAGCTACTCTTCCTGGGGTTTATTATGGATCCCCATTAGTTCCTGCCAAGGCAGCAGCTACTCTTCCTGGGGTCCAGCAAAATTAAGCCAGTTATATACAATTTTAAAAACATTACAATACATTCACAACAGATTTCACAACACATTAAGTATGTTCCCTAAGACCACCACTCTACTACCACATATCTACAGAATCCATGTGTACATGTGTCTAGGGTGTATGTTATCATGTGTGTGTGTGTGTGTGTGTGTGTGTGTATCTGTACCTGTGTGTGTGTCTCTTCACAGTCCCGCTGTTCTATAAGGTGTATTTTGATCAATTTTTTAAATCTGATTTTACTGCTTGCATGGTAGCTGACCTGTAGTGGGTTATTGGTGCTGATGGTGATGACCTGGTACTTGTAATAGCAGAGCTCACAGGCCCAGGATCCTCTCTCACTGATCCACTTGATGAGGCAGGGCTGGTGGGTACAGCGGACCGACCCACTGCAGCGACACGGGCTCAGCAGCTCCCCCTGTGCGACAGAATACATTACAAAGCAGTTGAAATCAAAGGCCCATAATATCTCAGTCACAGAGTATAGAGGAAATACAGATAATAATGTAGAGGCAGGACAGGAGGTTGCTGAGGGGAGAACGGTTCATAATAATGTCCGGAATTGAGCAAATGGAATGGCATCAAACACGTGTGTTTTATGTATATGATACCATTCCAGTGATTCCGCTCCAGTTATTACCACGAGCCTGTCCTCCCCAATGAAGGTGTCACCAATCTCCTGTGGTAGGCAGGATTTTATAGGTTACATATGTTGGCGTGGGTGACCTGACTTGGCAGGAGTGCGTGTATGTGTAGGGTATGAGTGAGTTAGCAGGAGTGTGTTGGGTAGGAATGTGTTGGCAGGGCGGGTGGTAGTTGGCAGGTCGGGTGTGAGTTGGCAGGGCGGGTGTGAGTTGGCAGGGCGGGTGGTAGTTGGCAGGGCGGGTGTGAGTTGGCAGGGCGGGTGTGAGTTGGCAGGGCGGGTGTGAGTTGGCAGGGCGGGTGGTAGTTGGCAGGGTGGGTGGTAGTTGGCAGGGTGGGTGGTAGTTGGCAGGGTGGGTGGTAGTTGGCAGGGCGGGTGGTAGTTGGCAGGGCGGGTGGTAGTTGGCAGGGTGGGTGGTAGTTGGCAGGGTGGGTGGTAGTTGGCAGGGCGGGTGGTAGTTGGCAGGGCGGGTGGTAGTTGGCAGGGTGGGTAGTAGTTGGCAGGGTGGGTGGTAGTTGGCAGGGTGGGTGGTAGTTGGCAGGGTGGGTGGTAGTTGGCAGGGCGGGTGTGAGTTGGCAGGGTGGGTGGTAGTTGGCAGGGTGGGTGGTAGTTGGCAGGGCGGGTGTGAGTTGGCAGGGTGGGTGGTAGTTGGCAGGGCAGGTGGTAGTTGGCAGGGCGGGTGTGAGTTGGCAGGGCGGGTGTGAGTTGGCAGGGCGGGTGGTAGTTGGCAGGGCGGGTGTGAGTTGGCAGGGCGGGTGGTAGTTGGCAGGGTGGGTGGTAGTTGGCAGGGTGGGTGGTAGTTGGCAGGGTGGGTGGTAGTTGGCAGGGCGGGTGGTAGTTGGCAGGGCGGGTGGTAGTTGGCAGGGCGGGTGGTAGTTGGCAGGGTGGGTGGTAGTTGGCAGGGTGGGTGGTAGTTGGCAGGGCGGGTGGTAGTTGGCAGGGCGGGTGGTAGTTGGCAGGGCGGGTGGTAGTTGGCAGGGTGGGTGGTAGTTGGCAGGGTGGGTGGTAGTTGGCAGGGTGGGTGGTAGTTGGCAGGGTGGGTGGTAGTTGGCAGGGTGGGTGGTAGTTGGCAGGGCGGGTGTGAGTTGGCAGGGTGGGTGGTAGTTGGCAGGGCGGGTGTGAGTTGGCAGGGTGGGTGGTAGTTGGCAGGGCGGGTGGTAGTTGGCAGGGCGGGTGGTAGTTGGCAGGGTGGGTGGTAGTTGGCAGGGCGGGTGTGAGTTGGCAGGGCGGGTGTGAGTTGGCAGGGCGGGTGTGAGTTGGCAGGGCGGGTGGTAGTTGGCAGGGCGGGTGGTAGTTGGCAGGGCGGGTGGTAGTTGGCAGGGCGGGTGTGAGTTGGCAGGGCGGGTGTGAGTTGGCAGGGCGGGTGGTAGTTGGCAGGGCGGGTGGTAGTTGGCAGGGCGGGTGGTAGTTGGCAGGGCGGGTGTGAGTTGGCAGGGCGGGTGTGAGTTGGCAGGGCGGGTGTGAGTTGGCAGGGCGGGTGTGAGTTGGCAGGGCGGGTGGTAGTTGGCAGGGTGGGTGGTAGTTGGCAGGGCGGGTGGTAGTTGGCAGGGCGGGTGGTAGTTGGCAGGGTGGGTGGTAGTTGGCAGGGTGGGTGGTAGTTGGCAGGGTGGGTGGTAGTTGGCAGGGCGGGTGGTAGTTGGCAGGGCGGGTGTGAGTTGGCAGGGCGGGTGTGAGTTGGCAGGGCGGGTGTCAGTTGGCAGGGTGGGTGGTAGTTGGCAGGGTGGGTGGTAGTTGGCAGGGTGGGTGGTAGTTGGCAGGGTGGGTGGTAGTTGGCAGGGTGGGTGGTAGTTGGCAGGGCGGGTGGTAGTTGGCAGGGCGGGTGGTAGTTGGCAGGGTGGGTGGTAGTTGGCAGGGTGGGTGGTAGTTGGCAGGGCGGGTGTGAGTTGGCAGGGTGGGTGGTAGTTGGCAGGGCGGGTGGTAGTTGGCAGGGTGGGTGGTAGTTGGCAGGGCGGGTGTGAGTTGGCAGGGCGGGTGTGAGTTGGCAGGGCGGGTGTGAGTTGGCAGGGCGGGTGTGAGTTGGCAGGGCGGGTGGTAGTTGGCAGGGTGGGTGGTAGTTGGCAGGGCGGGTGTCAGTTGGCAGGGTGGGTGGTAGTTGGCAGGGTGGGTGGTAGTTGGCAGGGTGGGTGGTAGTTGGCAGGGTGGGTGGTAGTTGGCAGGGTGGGTGGTAGTTGGCAGGGCGGGTGGTAGTTGGCAGGGCGGGTGGTAGTTGGCAGGGTGGGTGGTAGTTGGCAGGGCGGGTGGTAGTTGGCAGGGTGGGTGGTAGTTGGCAGGGCGGGTGGTAGTTGGCAGGGCGGGTGGTAGTTGGCAGGGCGGGTGGTAGTTGGCAGGGCGGGTGGTAGTTGGCAGGGCGGGTGGTAGTTGGCAGGGCGGGTGGTAGTTGGCAGGGCGGGTGGTAGTTGGCAGGGTGGGTGGTAGTTGGCAGGGCGGGTGTGAGTTGGCAGGGTGGGTGGTTGTTGGCAGGGTTGTGTAGTGTAGGAGTGTTTACAGTAGGAGCAGAGCTCTGGCCTCTCCAGAAGGGCTCTGACTGCCTGTTGTGACACACATCACAGCCAATATAGCTACCCAATCAGATCTAAGACCTGGAGCCAGTCAACACATCCAACCCAGTCAACACATCACATCCCAGTCATCACATCACTCCCAGTCATCACAACCAAGTCAACACATCATATCCCAGTCATCACATCACTCCCAGTCATCACATCCCAGACATTACATCACCTCCCAGTCATCACATCATATCCCAGTCATCACATCCCTCCCAGTCATCACATCATATCCCAGTCATCACATCCCAGACATTACATCACATCCCAGTCAACACATCCCAGACATTACATCACATCCCAGTCAACACATCATATCCCAGTCATCACATCCCAGACATTACATCACATCCCAGTCATCACATCACATCCCAGTCATCACAACCAAGTCAACACATCATATCCCAGTCATCGCATCACATCCCAGTCATCACATCAATACTCAGTCATCACATCATATCCCAGTCATCACATCAATACTCAGTCATCACATCATATCCCAGTCATCACATCAATACTCAGTCATCACATCACCTCCCAGTCATCACATCATATCCCAGTCATCACATCACATCCCAGTCATCACATCAAAACCCAGTCATCACATCACATCCCAGTCATCACATCAATACTCAGTCATCACATCATATCCCAGTCATCACATCACCTCCCAGTCATCACATCACATCCCAGTCATCACATCAATACTCAGTCATCACATCACATCCCAGTCATCACATCAATACTCAGTCATCACATCATATACCAGTCATCACATCACATCCCAGTCATCACATCATATTTCCCAGTCATCGCATCACATCCCAGTCATCACATCAATACTCAGTCATCACATCATATCCCAGTCATCACATCAATACTCAGTCATCACATCCCAGTCATCACATCACCTCCCAGTCATCACATCACATCCCAGTCATCACATCAATACTCAGTCATCACATCATATCCCAGTCATCACATCACATCCCAGTCATCACAACCAAGTCAACACATCATATCCCAGTCATCGCATCACATCCCAGTCATCACATCAATACTCAGTCATCACATCACATCCCAGTCATCACATCATATCCCAGTCATCACATCACATCCCAGTCATCACATCACATCCCAGTCATCACATCATATCCCAGTCATCACATCACATACCAGTCATCGCATCAATACTCAGTCATCACATCATATCCCAGTCATCACATCAATACTCAGTCATCACATCACACTACAGTCATCACATCACCTCCCAGTCATCACATCACATCCCAGTCATCACATCAATACTCAGTCATCACATCATATCCCAGTCATCACATCACATCCCAGTCATCACAACCAAGTCAACACATCATATCCCAGTCATCGCATCACATCCCAGTCATCACATCAATACTCAGTCATCACATCACAGCCCAGTCATCACATCATATCCCAGTCAGCTCAGTAAGGATGGGGAAACGTATAGAAAAATAATACTATGGTGAAACCTCTACTGCTCTAAACCTCTACCGCTCTAAACCTCTACCGCTCTAAACCTCTACCGCTCTAAACCTCTATCGCTCTAAACCTCTAACCTTCTAAACCTCTACCGCTCTAAACCTCTACCGCTCTAAACCTCTACCGCTCTAAACCTCTACCGCTCTAAACCTCTACTGCTCTAAACCTCTACCGCTCTAAACCTCTACCGCTCTAAACCTCTACCGCTCTAAACCTCTATCGCTCTAAACCTCTACCGTTCTAAACCTCTACTGCTCTAAACCTCTACCGCTCTAAACCTCTACCGCTCTAAACCTCTACCGCTCTAAACCTCTACCCTCTAAACCTCTACCCTCTAAACCTCTACCGCTCTAAACCTCTACCGCTCTAAACCTCTACCGCTCTAAACCTCTACCGCTCTAAACCTCTACCGCTCTAAACCTCTACCGCTCTAAACCTCTACCCTCTAAACCTCTACCCTCTAAACCTCTACCGCTCTAAACCTCTAACCTTCTAAACCTCTACCGCTCTAAACCTCTACCGCTCTAAACCTCTACCGCTCTAAACCTCTACCGCTCTAAACCTCTACCGTTCTAAACCTCTACCGCTCTAAACCTCTATCGCTCTAAACCTCTACCGCTCTAAACCTCTACCGCTCTAAACCTCTACCGCTCTAAACCTCTACTGCTCTAAACCTCGACCGCTCTAAACCTCTACCGCTCTAAACCTCTACCGCTCTAAACCTCTACCGCTCTAAACCTCTACCGCTCTAAACCTCTACCGCTCTAAACCTCTAACCTTCTAAACCTCTACCGCTCTAAACCTCTACCGCTCTAAACCTCTAACCTTCTAAACCTCTACCGTTCTAAACCTCTACCGTTCTAAACCTCTACCGCTCTAAACCTCTACCGCTCTAAACCTCTACCGCTCTAAACCTCTACCGCTCTAAACCTCTACCGCTCTAAACCTCTACCGCTCTAAACCTCTACCGCTCTAAACCTCTACCGCTCTAAACCTCTACCGCTCTAAACCTCTAACCTTCTAAACCTCTACCGCTCTAAACCTCTACCGCTCTAAACCTCTAACCTTCTAAACCTCTACCGCTCTAAACCTCTAACCTTCTAAACCTCTACCGTTCTAAACCTCTACCGCTCTAAACCTCTACCGCTCTAAACCTCTAACCTTCTAAACCTCTACCGCTCTAAACCTCTACCGCTCTAAACCTCTACCGCTCTAAACCTCTACCGCTCTAAACCTCTACCGTTCTAAACCTCTACCGTTCTAAACCTCTACCGCTCTAAACCTCTACCGTTCTAAACCTCTACCACTCTAAACCTCTAACCTTCTAAACCTTTCTACCTCTAAACTTTTAAACCTTTAAAACTCTAACCTCTAATTCTCTAAAACGTTAAACCTCTAAATCTTTAAACTTCTAAACCTTTAAAACTCTAAACCTCTAAATCTCTAAGCGTTTAAACCTCTAAACCTCTAAAGCTTTAAACTTCTAAGCCTCTAAGCATTTAAACCTCCAAACCTTTAAACCTCTAAATCTTTAAACCATCATGGAAACATTGAGTTGCTTTATAAAGTGCCTTCAGGTACACCAACAGCCCCAAACATGGACACCTTCAGTTGAATTATAAAACATAAGCATACTTCATAGTCACAAGATATTGACTGCAGGAGGAAGAAGAAAACAATGAGCAACAAGAGGACAATCTGATAACTAAAGACAACTGGCTGAGTTAAGAGGACAATCTGATAACTAAAGACAACTGGCTGAGTTAAGAGGACAATCTGATAACTAAAGACAACTGGCTGAGTTAAGAGGACAATCTGATAACTAAAGACAACTGGCTGAGTTAAGAGGACAATCTGATAACTAAAGACAACTGGGCTGAGTTAAGAGGACCGTCTGATAACTAAAGACAACTGGCTGAGTTAAGAGGACAATCTGATAACTAAAGACAACTGGCTGAGTTAAGAGGACAATCTGATAACTAAAGACAACTGGCTGAGTTAAGAGGACAATCTGATAACTAAAAACAACTGGCAGAGTTAAGAGGACAATCTGATAACTAAAGACAACTGGCTGAGTTAAGAGGACAATCTGATAACTAAAAACAACTGGCTGAGTTAAGAGGACAATCTGATAACTAAAGACAACTGGCAGAGTTAAGAGGACAATCTGATAACTAAAGACAACTGGCAGAGTTAAGAGGACAATCTGATAACTAAAGACAACTGGCTGAGTTAAGAGGACAATCTGATAACTAAAGACAACTGGCTGAGTTAAGAGGACAATCTGATAACTATACACAACTGTCTGAGTTAAGAGGACAATCTGATAACTAAAGACAACTGTCTGAGTTAAGAGGACAATCTGATAACTAAAGACAACTGGCAGAGTTAAGAGGACAATCTGATAACTATACACAACTGGCAGAGTTAAGAGGACAATCTGATAACTATAGACAACTGGCTGAGTTAAGAGGACAATCTGATAACTAAAGACAACTGGCAGAGTTAAGAGGACAATCTGATAACTAAAGACAACTGGCAGAGTTAAGAGGACAATCTGATAACTAAAGACAACTGGCTGAGTTAAGAGGACAATCTGATAACTAAAGACAACTGGCTGAGTTAAGAGGACAATCTGATAACTATACACAACTGTCTGAGTTAAGAGGACAATCTGATAACTAAAGACAACTGTCTGAGTTAAGAGGACAATCTGATAACTAAAGACAACTGGCAGAGTTAAGAGGACAATCTGATAACTAAAGACAACTGGCAGAGTTAAGAGGACAATCTGATAACTAAAGACAACTGGCAGAGTTAAGAGGACAATCTGATAACTAAAGACAACTGGCTGAGTTAAGAGGACAATCTGATAACTAAAGACAACTGGCTGAGTTAAGAGGACAATCTGATAACTATACACAACTGTCTGAGTTAAGAGGACAATCTGATAACTAAAGACAACTGTCTGAGTTAAGAGGACAATCTGATAACTAAAGACAACTGGCAGAGTTAAGAGGACAATCTGATAACTAAAGACAACTGGCAGAGTTAAGAGGACAATCTGATAACTAAAGACAACTGGCAGAGTTAAGAGGACAATCTGATAACTAAAGACAACTGGCTGAGTTAAGAGGACAATCTGATAACTAAAGACAACTGGCTGAGTTAAGAGGACAATCTGATAACTATAGACAACTGGCTGAGTTAAGAGGACAATCTGATAACTAAAGACAACTGGCTGAGTTAAGAGGACAATCTGATAACTAAAGACAACTGGCTGAGTTAAGAGGACAATCTGATAACTAAAAACAACTGGCTGAGTTAAGAGGACAATCTGATAACTAAAGACAACTGGCTGAGTTAAGAGGACAATCTGATAACTATAGACAACTGGCTGAGTTAAGAGGACAATCTGATAACTATAGACAACTGGCTGAGTTAAGAGGACAATCTGATAACTAAAGACAACTGGCTGAGTTAAGAGGACAATCTGATAACTAAAGACAACTGGCTGAGTTAAGAGGACAATCTGATAACTAAAGACAACTGGCTGAGTTAAGAGGACAATCTGATAACTAAAAACAACTGGCAGAGTTAAGAGGACAATCTGATAACTAAAGACAACTGGCTGAGTTAAGAGGACAATCTGATAACTAAAAACAACTGGCTGAGTTAAGAGGACAATCTGATAACTAAAGACAACTGGCTGAGTTAAGAGGACAATCTGATAACTAAAGACAACTGGCTGAGTTAAGAGGACAATCTGATAACTAAAAACAACTGGCTGAGTTAAGAGGACAATCTGATAACTAAAGACAACTGGCTGAGTTAAGAGGACAATCTGATAACTATAGACAACTGGCTGAGTTAAGAGGACAATCTGATAACTAAAAACAACTGGCTGAGTTAAGAGGACAATCTGATAACTATAGACAACTGGCTGAGTTAAGAGGACAATCTGATAACTATAGACAACTGGGCTGAGTTAAGAGGACAATCTGATAACTAAAGACAACTGGCTGAGTTAAGAGGACAATCTGATAACTAAAGACAACTGGCTGAGTTAAGAGGACAATCTGATAACTAAAGACAACTGGCTGAGTTAAGAGGACAATCTGATAACTATAGACAACTGGCTGAGTTAAGAGGACAATCTGATAACTAAAGACAAGAATGGATGTCCTTTCAAATGGAAGTTATTGGAGATCTTGTGAAAAACAAGGGAGCCAGTTTGCATTACATGATGAGTTTGAGGCAATGTGGCTTCTGCGCTCTCTTAATCTTCATTATCTTCTCTCATGTTCCTCCTGAATAGTGTAGAGACCGTCTCAAAGACTGGTCAGACAAGAGCATGCCTAATGATGGGAAAGTATAGGCTACAGTACATCTTCACAGTGTTCTGTACGGTTTCAGGCAGTGTGTGAATGAGTGGGAAACAGAGTGAAAAGCATTATTAGATTTCTCATGCATGTAATTGCGTCTATGTTTTGTGTTCACAATCAACGTAACGTAGTCTGTTTTGGGAGTCCTGTTTGTCTCCTATTAATCAACCAGAGGGACAGAGGGTTTATCTACCCAGAGACCACTGACGTAGTGACCCCTGTCTACCCAGAGACCACTGACATAGTGACCCCTGTCTACCCAGAGACCACTGACGTGGTGACCCCTGTCTACCCAGAGACCACTGACGTGGTGACCCCTGTCTACCCAGAGACCACTGACGTGGTGACCCCTGTCTACCCAGAGACCACTGACATAGTGACCCCTGTCTACCCAGAGACCACTGACGTGGTGACCCCTGTCTACCCAGAGACCACTGACGTGGTGACCCCTGTCTACCCAGAGACCACTGACGTGGTGACCCCTGTCTACCCAGAGACCACTGACGTGGTGACCCCTGTCTACCCAGAGACCACTGACGTGGTGACCCCTGTCTACCCAGAGACCACTGACGTGGTGACCCCTGTCTACCCAGAGACCACTGACGTGGTGACCCCTGTCTACCCAGAGACCACTGACGTGGTGACCCCTGTCTACCCAGAGACCACTGACGTGGTGACCCCTGTCTACCCAGAGACCACTGACGTGGTGACCCTTGTCTACCCAGAGACCACTGACGTGGTGACCCCTGTCTACCCAGAGACCACTGACGTGGTGACCCCTGTCTACCCAGAGACCACTGACGTGGTGACCCCTGTCTACCCAGAGACCACTGACGTGGTGACCCCTGTCTACCCAGAGACCACTGACGTGGTGACCCCTGTCTACCCAGAGACCACTGACGTGGTGACCCCTGTCTACCCAGAGACCACTGACGTGGTGACCCCTGTCTACCCAGAGACCACTGCACCCACTGATGTAGGGCTCTCTCCATGCATGCCTTACAGATGGAGGCGGGCTGCAGGTGAGCCATTCTGAGGGTCCTGGAGCAGTGGAGGATTATTACCCAAAGGAAGTCTACGGGCCGTTTATTCTGATGTCATACCTTCTAGAAGAAGTAGCCTTTACTGAGATTAAAAGCTCCTCAGCCACATGATTCTGACACCAACCCTACCCTGGCTCTTGGGCGACGCCACCTGAGTACTCATATTATAGCAGCAAAACAAAGCCACATCCCCCTAACAGTGTTGGGTTAAGGCTCTTTATTCAATATCACCGTTTCAGGTCCCTGGAAGCAGATCCTGCAGACAGGTGACCGGATTCCGCCGCTGTCACCATAACTGCACAAGGAGAACCTCTGTTCCAGCCTGTCCTTAGCCCAGCTGTCAGAGGAGCTGCTGCAGTGTAATACCCCCGACGGCTCTGCTGCTGTGGCATCCACCCAGCCTGAGCCCCCCACCAGTCTGTCTCTCTCCAGCCCGCTGGCGCCCCCCGGTGCCGGGGCAGTCCATTTGTCCCCCGGCCCCTGATGAGCCCTTAACGTGTCGTTGTCCGGTATACTGACGTCTGAAGGGACCCCGGTCTCACGGCTGTCCGGTATGTGTCCGGTCATGGGGATCGGTGTCGTTACCGGAGCCGGTGGCCGGAGTAACAGCACCTTCAGGTCACCGAATAGGACGCAACAGCGGTTCTTCAGCATGTCCGGACCACGCAGCATCACTGAGGAATTCACAGCACCATGCGATGACACTGACGCTAATAAGCTCCTCTACAATTCCTCAAATAAAACGTGTTGTCTACTTAGGGGAGGTGTTACCCCCAAAAGTCCAAACTGCCTTGGCACCTTTCCCATTAATACCACATTCCATTGGTGCAAACAAGTATCTGAAGCCATTGGATATTTGAGTTGTTTCGGCTATAACATCAACGAATAGTTAAAACAAGCTTTCAGAATTTCGTCCCCAAAGATTCGTCTATTCCCACAGTATCTTCCAGAGTGGTCCTAGAGACAGGCATCATCCCATTGGTTCATTGTTGATGTCAGGTGGATAACCATTGAGAATGTCTCATTGATGTGCCATTCATCACAAATGTATCAAAAATCTGTCCGGATAATCCAATTTCTGTTCATAGACAAAGTTAGACAAAGCAAAACCCTGTCTGTCGTTGGAATGCTGTCCCAAGCTTCCAGTAGCCTGTCTGTCGTTGGAATGCTGTCCCAAGCTTCCAGTAGCCTGGCTGTCGTTGGAATGCTGTCCCAAGCTTCCAGTAGCCTGGCTGTCGTTGGAATGCTGTCCCAAGCTTCCAGTAGCCTGTCTGTCGTTGGAATGCTGTCCCAAGCTTCCAGTAGCCTAGCTGTCGTTGGAATGCTGTCCCAAGCTTCCAGTAGCCTAGCTGTCGTTGGAATGCTGTCCCAAGCTTCCAGTAGCCTGTCTGTCGTTGGAATGCTGTCCCAAGCTTCCAGTAGCCTGTCTGTCGTTGGAATGCTGTCCCAAGCTTCCAGTAGCCTAGCTGTCGTTGGAATGCTGTCCCAAGCTTCCAGTAGCCTGTCTGTCGTTGGAATGCTGTCCCAAGCTTCCAGTAGCCTGGCTGTCGTTCGTTTTCAATCCATCCCCATCGCTTTAGTGACCACCGAATGTCCATGTTCAAAGAACAAAAATGGTGTGTGTGTGTATCCATATATTACACTTCATCCCAGTTTTCGGACTGTCCTAATGTTAGGTGCATGCATTCCTTGTAGGTGTCTGTCTGTGTGATCATTGGCTGCTGATTTGTGCTCGCACTGCAGTTTCAGCACCATGATTCCTGGGACGGCTGCCGAGCACAGCACGTCACCACAGCACAGAGTGATGTAGAGCGGGAGAACCATCTGCTCAGAATCATAACAGGAGGAAGCTAGCCATCGTCATTCCTGTCCATGTAGTGTCCGCATGTCCAGAATAGACTACAAATAAGAGAACATACGCTACAATATTATAATTAAGTGTGCTTGATGAAGGCAAAGCACAACTCTAGATTTATTTGATCAACTATCACAAAATAACTTTGCATAAATTAGCATAAAATAACCCACCAACAGTAACTCTTTAACCATTCAAGTTGGACACCAAACCAACATGTTCAAGTTAGAGACACCAAACCAACATGTTCAAGTAGAGACACCAAACCAACATGTTCAGGTAGAGACACCAAACCAACATGTTGAAGTTAGAGACACCAAACCAACATGTTCAGGTAGAGACACCAAACCAACATGTTCAGGTAGAGACACCAAACCAACATGTTCAGGTAGAGACACCAAACCAACATGTTCAGGTAGAGACACCAAACCAACATGTTCAAGTTAGAGACACCAAACCAACATGTTCAGGTTACAGACACCAAACCAACATGTTCAGGTAGAGACACCAAACCAACATGTTCAGGTAGAGACACCAAACAAACATGTTCAGGTTAGAGACACCAAACCAACATGTTCAGGTAGAGACACCAAACCAACATGTTCAGGTAGAGACACCAAACCAACATGTTCAGGTAGAGACACCAAACCAACATGTTCAAGTTAGAGACACCAAACCAACATGTTCAGGTTACAGACACCAAACCAACATGTTCAGGTAGAGACACCAAACCAACATGTTCAGGTAGAGACACCAAACAAACATGTTCAGGTTAGAGACACCAAACCAACATGTTCAGGTAGAGACACCAAACCAACATGTTCAGGTAGAGACACCAAACCAACATGTTCAGGTAGAGACACCAAACCAACATGTTCAGGTTAGAGACACCAAACCAACATGTTCAAGTTAGAGACACCAAACCAACATGTTCAGGTAGAGACACCAAACCAACATGTTCAAGTTAGAGACACCAAACCAACATGTTCAGGTTACAGACACCAAACCAACATGTTCAGGTAGAGACACCAAACAAACATGTTCAGGTTAGAGACACCAAACCAACATGTTCAGGTAGAGACACCAAACCAACATGTTCAGGTAGAGACACCAAACCAACATGTTCAGGTAGAGACACCAAACCAACATGTTCAAGTTAGAGACACCAAACCAACATGTTCAGGTTACAGACACCAAACCAACATGTTCAGGTAGAGACACCAAACCAACATGTTCAGGTAGAGACACCAAACAAACATGTTCAGGTTAGAGACACCAAACCAACATGTTCAGGTAGAGACACCAAACCAACATGTTCAGGTAGAGACACCAAACCAACATGTTCAGGTAGAGACACCAAACCAACATGTTCAGGTTAGAGACACCAAACCAACATGTTCAAGTTAGAGACACCAAACCAACATGTTCAGGTAGAGACACGAAACCAACATGTTCAAGTTAGAGACACCAAACCAACATGTTCAGGTTACAGACACCAAACCAACATGTTCAGGTAGAGACACCAAACAAACATGTTCAGGTAGAGACACCAAACAAAAATGTTCAGGTTAGAGACACCAAACCAACATGTTCAGGTAGAGACACCAAACCAACATGTTCAGGTTAGAGACACCAAACCAACATGTTCAAGTTAGAGACACCAAACCAACATGTTCAGGTAGAGACACCAAACCAACATGTTCAAGTTAGAGACACCAAACCAACATGTTCAGGTAGAGACACCAAACAAACATGTTCAGGTTAGAGACACCAAACCAACATGTTCAGGTAGAGACACCAAACCAACATGTTCAAGTTAGAGACACCAAACCAACATGTTCAAGTTAGAGACACCAAACCAACATGTTCAGGTAGAGACACCAAACCAACATGTTCAGGTAGAGACACCAAACCAACATGTTGAAGTTAGAGACACCAAACCAACATGTTCAAGTTAGAGACACCAAACCAACATGTTCAGGTTAGAGACACCAAACCAACATGTTCAGGTAGAGACACCAAACCAACATGTTCAAGTAGAGACACCAAACCAACATGTTCAGGTAGAGACACCAAACCAACATGTTCAGGTTAGAGACACCAAACCAACATTTTCAAGTTAGAGACACCAAACCAACATGTTCAGGTAGAGACACCAAACCAACATGCTGAAGTTAGAGACACCAAACCAACATGTTCAAGTTAGAGACACCAAACCAACATGTTCAGGTAGAGACACCAAACCAACATGTTCAGGTAGAGACACCAAACCAACATGTTCTGGTTAGAGACACCAAACCAACATGTTGAAGTTGGAGACACCAAACCAACATGTTCAGGTAGAGACACCAAACCAACATGTTCAGGTTAGAGACACCAAACCAACATTTTCAAGTTAGAGACACCAAACCAACATGTTCAGGTAGAGACACCAAACCAACATGCTGAAGTTAGAGACACCAAACCAACATGTTCAAGTTAGAGACACCAAACCAACATGTTCAGGTAGAGACACCAAACCAACATGTTCAGGTAGAGACACCAAACCAACATGTTCTGGTTAGAGACACCAAACCAACATGTTCAAGTTGGAGACACCAAACCAACATGTTCAGGTAGAGACACCAAACCAACATGTTCAAGTAGAGACACCAAACCAACATGTTCAGGTAGAGACACCAAACCAACATGTTCAGGTAGAGACAGCAAACCAACATGTTCAGGTAGAGACACCAAACCAACATGTTCAGGTTAGAGACACCAAACTAACATGTTCAGGTAGAGACACCAAACCAACATGTTCAAGTAGAGACACCAAACCAACATGTTCAGGTAGAGACACCAAACCAACATGTTCAGGTAGAGACACCAAATCAACATGTTCAAGTTAGAGACACCAAACCAACATGTTCAGGTTACAGACACCAAACCAACATGTTTAGGTAGAGACACCAAACCAACATGTTCAGGTAGAGACACGAAACCAACATGTTCAAGTTAGAGACACCAAACCAACATGTTCAGGTAGAGACACCAAACCAACATGTTCAGGTAGAGACACGAAACCAACATGTTCAAGTTAGAGACACCAAACCAACATGTTCAGGTTAGAGACACCAAACCAACATTTTCAAGTTAGAGACACCAAACCAACATGTTCAGGTAGAGACACCAAACCAACATGCTGAAGTTAGAGACACCAAACCAGTCATATAACCAGTCACTACCACTACTATAACTATAACCAGTCACCACCACTACTATAACTATAACCAGTCACTACCACTACTATAACTATAACCAGTCACTACCACTACTATAACTATAACCAGTCACCACCACTACTATAACTATAACCAGACACTACCACTACTATAACTATAACCAGTCACTACCACTACTATAACTATAACCAGTCACTACCACTACTATAACTATAACCAGTCACTACCATTACTATAACCAGTCACTACCACTACTATAACTATAACCAGTCACTACCATTACTATAACTATAACCAGTCACTACCACTACTATAACTATAACCAGTCACTACCATTACTACTGTAGACACTACCACTATTTTAACTATAACCAGTCACTACCACTACTATAACTATAACCAGTCACTACCATTACTACTGTAGACACTACCACTACTATAACTATAACCAGTCACTACCACTACTATAACTATAACTAGTCACTACCACTACTATAACTATAACCAGTCACTACCATTACTATAACTATAACCAGTCACTACCATTACTACTGTAGACACTACCACTACTATAACTATAACCAGTCACTACCATTATCACTGCAGACACTACCACTATTATAACTATAACCAGTCACTACCACTACTATAACTATAACCAGTCACTACCACTACTATAACTATAACCAGTCACTACCACTACTATAACTATAACCAGTCACTACCATTACTACTGTAGACACTACCACTATTATAACTATAACCAGTCACTACCACTACTATAACTATAACCAGTCACTACCACTACTATAACTATAACCAGTCACTACCATTACTACTGCAGACACTACCACTATTATAACTATAACCAGTCACTACCACTACTATAACTATAACCAGTCACTACCACTACTATAACTATAACCAGTCACTACCACTACTATAACTATAACCAGTCACTACCATTACCACTGTAGACACTACCACTATTATAACTATAACCAGTCACTACCACTACTATAACTATAACCAGTCACTACCACTACTATAACTATAACCAGTCACTACCATTACTACTGCAGACACTACCACTGCTATAACTATAACCAGTCACTACCATTACTACTGCAGACACTACCACTACTATAACTATAACCAGTCACTACCACTACTATAACTATAACCAGTCACTACCACTACTATAACTATAACCAGTTACTACCACTACTATAACTATAACCAGTCACTACCACTACTATAACTATAACCAGTCACTACCACTACTATAACTATAACCAGTCACTACCATTACTACTGTAGACACTACCACTATTATAACTATAACCAGTCACTACCACTACTATAACTATAACCAGTCACTACCACTACTATAACTATAACCAGTCACTACCACTACTATAACTATAACCAGTCACTACCACTACTATAACTATAACCAGTCACTACCACTACTATAACTATAACCAGTCACTACCATTACTACTGTAGACACTACCACTACTATAACTATAACCAGTCACTACCACTAATATAACTATAACCAGTCACTTCCACTATTATAACTATAACCAGTCAATACCATTACTACTGTAGTCACTACCACTACTATAACCAGTCACTACCATTACTATAACTATAACCAGACACTACCACTAGTATAACTATAACCAGTCACTACCACTACTATAACTATAACCAGTCACTACCATTACTACTGTAGACACTACCACTACTATAACCAGTCACTACCACTACTATAACTATAACCAGTCACTACCACTACTATAACTATAACCAGTCACTACCACTACTATAACTATAACCAGTCACCACCACTACTATAACTATAACCAGTCACTACCACTACTATAACTATAACCAGTCACCACCACTACTATAACTATAACCAGTCACTACCATTACTATAACTATAACCAGTCACTACCACTACTATAACTATAACCAGTCACCACCACTACTATAACTATAACCAGTCACTACCACTACTATAACTATAACCAGTCACTACCACTACTATAACTATAACCAGTCACCACCACTACTATAACTATAACCAGACACTACCACTACTATAACTATAACCAGTCACTACCACTACTATAACTATAACCAGTCACTATCACTACTATAACTATAACCAGTCACCACCACTACTATAACTATAACCAGTCACTACCACTACTATAACTATAACCAGTCACTACCACTACTATAACTATAACCAGTCACCACCACTACTATAACTATAACCAGTCACTACCACTACTATAACTATAACCAGACACTACCATTACTACTGTAGACACTACCACTACTATAACTATAACCAGTCACTACCACTACTATAACCAGTCACTACCACTACTATAACTATAACCAGTCACTACCACTACTACAACTATAACCAGTCACTACCATTACTACTGTAGACACTACCACTACTATAACTATAACCAGTCACTACCACTACTATAACTATAACCAGTCACTACCACTACTATAACTATAACCAGTCACTACCACTACTATAACCAGTCACTACCACTACTATAACCAGACACTACCATTACTATTGT
The DNA here is from genome assembly GCF_964263955.1 of Coregonus lavaretus. Classification (NCBI taxonomy): domain Eukaryota; kingdom Metazoa; phylum Chordata; class Actinopteri; order Salmoniformes; family Salmonidae; genus Coregonus; species Coregonus lavaretus. The sequence continues at coordinate 537,739 of NW_028164878.1, forward strand.
AGACACTACCATTACTATAACTTTAACCAGACACTACCACTACTATAACTATAACCAGTCACTACCACTACTATAACTATAACCAGTCACTACCACTACTATAACTATAACCAGTCACTACCATTACTACTGCAGACACTACCACTACTATAACTATAACCAGTCACTACCATTACTACTGTAGACACTACCACTACTATAACTATAACCAGTCACTACCACTACTATAACTATAACCAGTCACTACCACTACTACAACTATAACCAGTCACTACCACTACTATAACTATAACCAGTCACTACCACTACTATAACTATAACCAGTCACTACCATTACTACTGCAGACACTACCACTACTATAACTATAACCAGTCACTACCATTACTACTGTAGACACTACCACTACTATAACTATAACCAGTCACTACCACTACTATAACTATAACCAGTCACTACCACTTGTATAACTATAACCAGTCACTACCATTACTACTACAGACACTACCACTACTATAACTATAACCAGTCACTACCACTAATATAACTATAACCAGTCACTACCACTACTATAACTATAACCAGTCACTACCATTACTACTGTAGACACTACCACTACTATAACTATAACCAGTCACTACCACTACTATAACTATAACCAGTCACTACCACTACTATAACTATAACCAGTCACTACCACTACTATAACTATAACCAGTCACTACCACTACTATAACTATAACCAGTCACTACCATTACTACTGCAGACACTACCACTACTATAACTATAACCAGTCACTACCATTACTACTGTAGACACTACCACTACTATAACTATAACCAGTCACTACCACTACTATAACTATAACCAGTCACTACCACTTGTATAACTATAACCAGTCACTACCATTACTACTACAGACACTACCACTACTATAACTTTAACCAGTCACTACCACTACTATAACTATAACCAGTCACTACCACTACTATAACTATAACCAGTCAATACCACTACTATAACTATAACCAGTCACTACCACTACTATAACTATAACCAGTCACTACCATTACTACTGTAGACACTACCACTACTATAACTATAACCAGTCACTACCACTACTATAACTATAACCAGTCACTACCACTACTATAACTATAACCAGTCACTACCATTACTATAACTATAACCAGTCACTACCATTACTACTGCAGACACTACCACTACTATAACTATAACCAGTCACCACCATTACTACTGCAGTCACTACCACTACTATAACTATAACCAGTCACTACCACTACTATAACTATAACCAGTCACTACCACTACTATAACTATAACCAGTCACTACCATTACTATAACTATAACCAGTCACTACCACTACTATAACTATAACCAGTCACTACCACTACTATAACTATAACCAGACACTACCATTACTACTGCAGACACTACCACTACTATAACTATAACCAGTCACTACCACTACTATAACTATAACCAGTCACTACCACTACTATAACCAGTCACTACCACTACTATAACTATAACCAGTCACTACCATTACTATAACTATAACCAGTCACTACCATTACTACTGCAGACACTACCACTACTATAACTATAACCAGTCACTACCACTACTATAACTATAACCAGTCACTACCATTACTATAACTATAACCAGTCACTACCACTACTATAACTATAACCAGTCACTACCATTACTATAACTATAACCAGTCACTACCACTACTATAACTATAACCAGTCACTACCACTAGTATAACTATAACCAGTCACTACCATTACTATAACTATAACCAGTCACTACCACTACTATAACTATAACCAGTCACTACCACTACTATAACTATAACCAGTCACTACCACTACTATAACTATAACCAGTCACTACCACTACTATAACCAGTCACTACCACTAGTATAACTATAACCAGTCACTACCACTACTATAACTATAACCAGTCACCACCATTACTATAACTATAACCAGTCACTACCACTACTATAACCAGTCACTACCACTACTATAACTATAACCAGTCACCACCATTACTATAACTATAACCAGTCACTACCACTACTATAACCAGTCACTACCACTACTATAACTATAACCAGTCACTACCACTACTATAACTATAACCAGTCACTACCACTACTATAACTATAACCAGTCACTACCATTACTACTGTAGACACTACCACTACTATAACTATAACCAGTCACTACCACTACTATAACCAGTCACTACCACTACTATAACTATAACCAGTCACTACCACTACTATAACTATAACCAGTCACTACCACTACTATAACTATAACCAGTCACTACCATTACTACTGCAGACACTACCACTACTATAACTATAACCAGTCACCACCATTACTACTGCAGACACTACCACTACTATAACTATAACCAGTCACTACCACTACTATAACTATAACCAGACACTACCACTACTATAACTATAACCAGTCACTACCACTACTATAACTATAACCAGTCACTACCACTACTATAACTATAACCAGTCACTACCACTACTATAACTATAACCAGTCACTACCACTACTATAACTATAACCAGTCACTACCACTACTATAACTATAACCAGTCACTACCACTACTATAACTATAACCAGTCACTACCACTACTATAACTATAACCAGTCACCACCATTACTACTGTAGACACTACCTCTACTATAACTATAACCAGTCACTACCACTACTATAACTATAACCAGTCACTACCACTACTATAACTATAACCAGTCACTACCATTACTACTGCAGACACTACCACTACTATAACTATAACCAGTCACTACCACTACTATAACTATAACCAGTCACTACCACTACTATAACTATAACCAGACACTACCACTACTATAACTATAACCAGTCACTACCACTACTATAACTATAACCAGTCACCACCATTACTACTGCAGACACTACCACTACTATAACTATAACCAGTCACTACCACTATTATAACTATAACCAGTCACTACCACTACTATAACTATAACCAGTCACTACCACTACTATAACTATAACCAGACACTACCACTACTATAACTATAACCAGTCACTACCACTACTATAACTATAACCAGACACTACCACTACTATAACTATAACCAGACACTACCACTACTATAACTATAACCAGTCACTACCACTACTATAACTATAACCAGTCACCACCATTACTACTGCAGACACTACCACTACTATAACTATAACCAGTCACTACCACTATTATAACTATAACCAGTCACTACCACTACTATAACTATAACCAGTCACTACCACTACTATAACTATAACCAGTCACTACCACTACTATAACTATAACCAGACACTACCACTACTATAACTATAACCAGTCACTACCATTACTACTGTAGACACTACCACTACTATAACTATAACCAGTCACTACCACTACTATAACTATAACCAGTCACCACCATTACTACTGCAGACACTACCACTACTATAACTATAACCAGTCACTACCACTATTATAACTATAACCAGTCACTACCACTACTATAACTATAACCAGTCACTACCACTACTATAACTATAACCAGACACTACCACTACTATAACTATAACCAGTCACTACCACTACTATAACTATAACCAGACACTACCACTACTATAACTATAACCAGACACTACCACTACTATAACTATAACCAGTCACTACCACTACTATAACTATAACCAATCACCACCATTACTACTGCAGACACTACCACTACTATAACTATAACCAGTCACTACCACTATTATAACTATAACCAGTCACTACCACTACTATAACTATAACCAGTCACTACCACTATTATAACTATAACCAGTCACTACCACTACTATAACTATAACCAATCACCACCATTACTACTGCAGACACTACCACTACTATAACTATAACCAGTCACTACCACTATTATAACTATAACCAGTCACTACCACTACTATAACTATAACCAGTCACTACCACTACTATAACTATAACCAGTCACTACCACTACTATAACTATAACCAGTCACTACCATTACTATAACTATAACCAGTCACTACCATTACTACTGTAGACACTACCACTACTATAACTATAACCAGTCACTACCACTACTATAACTATAACCAGTCACTACCACTACTATAACTATAACCAGTCACTACCACTACTATAACTATAACCAGACACTACCACTACTATAACTATAACCAGACACTACCACTACTATAACTATAACCAGTCACTACCACTACTATAACTATAACCAGTCACTACCACTACTATAACTATAACCAGTCACTACCATTACTATAACTATAACCAGTCACTACCATTACTACTGCAGACACTACCACTAGTATAATTTATTTCACATTCATAAATACTTCAATAATAATAGAAGCTATCAAGCACACCACATTTTCTGTAGGAAATATACAGCACTATTCTAGTCAGGATCTGGCTTTGTGATATGTGAGAATGACTCCGTATACTACAAATGTGACCGATATGTATATATAGTATCACTGAATCAACAGGATGAAATACTAATGTATATATAGTATCACTGAACATGTGCCTATTTCTTATTGAACAACTAACGGTATTGAAAGAATGAACAAAAAGTTGGAACATAAAATAAAGCGCTTAACATTTGCACCACGTGACTTCCTGTTGTGGACTCTCACTTCCTTGGCGGCAGCTCCCAAACCAGAAACGGATCAATATACTTACGAAGATCCTCTACTTTTGTTGTTTTAGCGTACGTCGTATTGAGGTATAGCGCGCTAACTCCGCTACTTTTCTATTCATATTTCGCTTATAAATAAGCTTGCCGATATGGGCTGTTAACTTTGCCGACTTGTTAGCTAGCTAGATAGCTTGCTAAAACATAGCTAACGTTAGCTAGCTAGCTAGCTACAACCAGCGTAACTAACTAGCAAGCGAATAAGCAGGCTATCTAGCTCGGTAATAATGAACCATGTCTAGCTCTTTGACGGCAGAGCAGCAGCGGAAGATCGAGGAGAACAGACAGAGAGCTTTAGCGATTAGAGCGCAGAGACATGCTGATCAGTCAAACAACCAGACGCCAATATCAGTCCTCAACAACCCAGCCAGTGGCCCTCAGCAAGGCAACCAGACCCCAATATCAGTCCTCAACAACCCAGCCAGTGGCCCTCGGCAAGGCAACCAGACCCCAATATCGGTCCTCAACAACCCAGCCAGTGGCCCTCAGCAAGGCAACCAGACCCCAATATCGGTCCTCAACAACCCAGCCAGTGGCCCTCGGCAAGGCACTAGCACTCACTCTGGTCTAGCTGTTCCAAGAGGGACACCTTCTAATTCAACTCCCCGAACAGGACCAACGCATAATACTGTGCCTCAGAATTATGTCCCACAGGGTCAAGACAGGAGACCTAACCAGTTGTTTTCTAGGCCAAGGGACAAGTCTGGACAGAATTCACCAGTCTCCAATACTGCCACTAAACAGGTGAGGAGTGATAGCTTGATGTTTTGTACAGTTATATTTGTTTTTGGTTTCTAATGTACTGTTTTTGTGTTTGTCTCCTCAGGTGAAAGTAATAGACCCACTACCTCTCCCAAAGGGACAACATTCCTTGAAAGGGTTAGATGTGTTTACCAGAGGAAGCCCACCTGTGTTCAAACCCCCACAGCCAAAGACAGCAGTGTTACCTGGTCCATCTCCTTCTTCTACAAGTGCAACTGGCAGTTTCTGTGTTTCTACACCTCATCCAAAGACCTCTTCTCCTGGTCTGTCTTCCAGTTCTGGAAGTGCCACTGGTAGTTTCTATAAACAAGGAACCAAACATGGAGCCACATCCCCATCTGTCCAGAGTGCAGTGAGACGGCAGCCTTCCTCCAGCAGTACTGACATCAGCAATTCTGTACCTGCGAAGACCCCTGCCGTCACAGTCAGAGGAAAATGTGTCTCTCACTCAGAGGAGCGTTTCAGAGTGGAAGTCAGCTACCATGCTGAGCTGATTGCTGTGTTCAAAAACATCCCTTCTCGGAACTATGGTGAGTTTTAATGGATGCATTTCAATTCATCCTGGTGATTGTCCGGTTGAAAGGGGAAATACAGCTCTACAAAGTGCAATAACTATTTCCTTTCTATTCCTTACCCTTAGATTACCCACACTTGTTTTCTATGTCTTCTTGTATCGCCAACAGACCCTGCTACAAAGATGTGGAACTTCAGTCTTGAGGACCATCGTCAGCTAAGTATGAGGCCTCGGATACTTTGAGAAGATAATCAAATGTATCGGTCAAGAAAAGATGTTGTCTTTTTCCCAAATGACACTCTCTTCCCTACAGGGCTCTGGTCAAAAGTAGTGCGCTGTATACGGAGTAGGGTGCCATTTGGGGCTGTCTAAAAAAAGGCCATGTATTTCCTGTTGTAGTGGAGGAGGCAGGCTCCATCTCCTGTGTATGTCTGAAACCTCTGGAGGGGATGGGGGGTATTGCCGTGGCGGCGGCGGCGGCGTCTAGCCGGTCCCGTGACGCTCCTGCGCCGGCGGCCCTGCTGAAGCTGTGTAGTGGCTGGCAGAGACCAGGGGCCACCGTACAGGGCCACGCCACCCTGGTGTCACGATCACGCTTCGAGGTCGACGTTGGGTACCATGTTGACGTCATCGCTGCTTTCAAACAGATGCCGTCCAAGAACTATGGTAAGTGGAACCTGTTTAGGGCTGTTGCGGTGACCGTATTACCGCCACACCCGCAGTCAAATTCCACCTGACCGTTGAGTCACGGTAATATCCTCTTATACACTGGACATGCGTTGGTAGTAGATTATTACAATTTAACTCGTTGGTAAAAAATTATAACAAAAATATAAAGATTTAAGTTGTCTTTGGTACTTAATTGGTCTAGCCAATACTTCAAAATTAAACTAATTCTAGTAATGGCCTTTGAGTGTGGCCTGTATTATTATGAATCCTGGATGGACTGGTTACCTAATGCTACGCTCCAAACCTTCTATAGGCCTAGGCGATGCTGTTGGTTCATTGATTGTGCAGGGCGACTTACAGAGAATTATAGTGAATTTGTATTTCATAGGCTGACACATTACCTTAAGCTACAGAATATCTCACCACAGTGAGTTTCCATCTCCTCCCTTCTCGCCTTCATTCCTTTCTCCAGCGCGCAGAGAGGGAGGGGCTGTCAACCGTTTTAATTAAATATGTTTCGTTGTGAAAACATGTTACTATCGATGTTCCCAAACAGATTTCACTTGGTTTCCCAAATTAAGCACTGGGTAGCTGGAGGAACAGGGTTGGAGAGCCCATGGCATACAGAGTACTGGGTAGCTGGAGGAACAGGGTTGGAGAGCCCGTGGCATACGGAGTTTGGGCGGAATATCACCTGCCGCGCAGCGAGAGGCTGCATGCTCCTCAAACAGTGGTTGATGTGTGAAGTGAAATAAGTGTTCTTATAAGCCCAGACGTTTCAATCCTGAGTGAAATCAGTTTTGATGGTTGCTGCTAAAAAAAAGGAGGATCCCAGCTGCTACTATATATTTTATCAGCTGCTCCTCTATAAAACCAGAGTAGCCTAACCAGCATGATTTCAACTGCAGGAAAGCGGCCTCCATTCGCTATTCCAGTGCCCATGTTCCTACCTGTTTGATAATGGGTCATTCTAAATCGAAACATATTAGTAAAGATGAAATAGAGAAAATGATCACTTGATGAGAGAAAAGGGCCTGAGGCAAGGAACAGAGTGTTGCGGCTTTTAAATAGTCAATAGCCTGTAGTCGCATCATGCAGCCCACATGTTTAGATTTTTAAGACATTCTAAGGTTTGTGTCATTCACATTCAAATTAGCCAAATAACTCTAAATCTAGCATATAGGACCTGTTTCAAATGATCACTTTTACGCTCAACATAGCCACTTCATCATAATAATAATAATAATATGCCATTTAGCAGACGCTTTTATCCAAAGCGACTTAGTCATGTGTGCATACATTTTTATGCAGTCGCTCCGGAATGGGAAAAATATCCTTTCTATTTTATTCAGCTAAGTTCAATTATATTCTTCTTAAAATAATATAAATAATGGTACGGGACTTATAAGCATATCTTGTCTGCTAAATTAACTAGCCTATGGCATGGAGCATAAGAGCTGTTAAACATATTTATGTTATTTTTTTATTAACGATCAATTACCGTGATACTTGCATTTGCATGACAATAACCGGCTGACAGAATTTCATGACCGTCACGGCCCCAGAGCTGTTTGTTCATTTTCAATAGTTTTCAAGCGTATTATTTTATTTTCATATATTCATCAGTATGAAGTTTTGGATAGCTCTTTGTAATATTATATATTGTCTCTTCTGTTAAGATATGAAGACAAGGAAGTGGAGCTTCTTGCTTGAGGATTATAAAAGACTTAGTGAGTATTATCCTGTTGTAGTCATTGGTTAGACACTTCATGGTCATGTGTCCTCTAGCCTTCTCTGCTGAATGTTCTGCGTCTCTGCGTTCTGTATTCAGTGAATGTTCTGTGTTCTATATTCAGTGACTGTTCTGTGTTCTATATTCAGTGACTGTTCTGTGTTCTATATTCAGTGACTGTTCTGTGTTCTATATTCAGTGACTGTTCTGTGTTCTATATTCAGTGAATATTCTGTTCTATGTTCAGTGAATGTTCTGTTCTATGTTCAGTGAATGTTCTGTTCTATATTCAGTGAATGTTCTGTTCTATATTCAGTGAATGTTCTGTTCTATATTCAGTGAATGTTCTATATTCAGTGAATGTTTTGTGTTCTATTTTCAGTGAATGTTCTATGCTCTGTGTGACTCAATATTCCGTGTCCTACTTCCCAGTGGATGCTCTTGGTACCATTCCATCAGTAGAGATTGAGCCTCTCCCTAGGGTTGTGGTCCAGGCGTTCTCTGCCCTGTTTGAAGGCAGCCAGACGTGGCCATCAGAGGTTCCTGAAGCTGACCTGTCCTCCATCGACCCCTCATTGACACGTAGTCTCATGCCCTTCCAGAGAGACGGTGTCAAGTAGGTGTTATTCTCACTGTTAACATTACCATACAAATGGGTGTTATTCATTAGGGCACACCATAGCAAAACGTTTAGCAACGGAAAGCAGAAATGAGCGTTTCATATTGGACATTTCCAATCCCACGTTTCCGTTTTTTTTCTCCTTCGTTTTGTGCCTAATGAATTCAACTCTTATGTATCTGGTTCTTCTTCGCAATAGCCAAAAAGGATGTTTTATATTGTGATAATCAGTCTGTTTGTATTAAACCTTGGTTGTCTCGCCAGGAATACAGAGTTTGATGGTTCTTGATTAATGGTCTGTTTGTATGCAGTTGTATTAAACCTTGGTTGTCTCCTCCAGCTTTGCGGTGTCCAAAGATGGCCGCCTCCTCCTGGCGGATGACATGGGTCTGGGGAAGACAGTTCAGGCCATCTGCATAGCTGCCTACTACAGGAAAGAGTGGCCTCTATTAGTGGTGGCCCCCTCTTCGGTCAGATTCACCTGGGCTGAGGTACAACCACATCTGTTGTGAAGTTAGCTAAAGACTTGCATCTATTATTAACTATATACGTTGGTATTATTATTATCTTATTAGCTATAGGTCTAGACTATGGTATTTATTAAAATGATAAATTGTGTAATTTCCTCAGTGCCAATAAAGGTCATGGAGTGGTATATTATTGAGGAATACAAAGTTAGTTTTGTATTTCCCCTGATGGTTCTTGATGGATCGGTTCTGTTCTTTCTGTTTAGGGGACAAACTGCCATTCCTGTTGTCCATGAATTCAATAGACACTGTCAATCATGTCCAGGGGTATACAGTTGAAGTCGGAAGTTTACATACACTTAGGTTGGTGTTATTAAAACAAGTTTTTCAACCACTCCACACATTTCTTGTTAACAAAGTATAGTTTTGGCAAGTCGGTTAGGACATCTACTTTGTGCATGACACAAGTAATTTTTCCAACAATTGTTTACAGACAGATTATTTCACTTATATTTCACTGTATCACAATTCCAGTGGGTCAGAAGTTTACATACACTAAGTTGACTGTGCCTTTAAACAGCTTGGAAAATTCCAGGAAATTATGTCATGGCTTTAGAAGCTTCTGATAGGCTAATTTACATAATTTGAGTCAATTGGAGGTGTACCTGTGGATGTATTTCAAGGCCTACCTTCAAACTCAGTGCCTCTTTGCTTGACATCATGGGAAAATCAAAAGAAATCAGCCAAGACCTCAGAAGAAAATTGTAGACCTCCACAAGTCTGGTTCATCCTTGGGAGCAATTTCCAAATGCCTGAAGGTACCACGTTCATCTGTACAAACAATAGTACGCAAGTATAAACACCATGGGACCACGCAGCCGTCATACCGCTCAGAAAGGAGACGCGTTCTGTCTCCTAGAGATGAACGTACTTTGGTGCGAAAAGTGCAAATCAATCCCAGAACAACAGCAAAGGACCTTGTGAAGATGCTGGAGGAAACGGGTACAAAATTATCTATATCCACAGTAAAACGAGTCCTATATCGACATAACCTGAAAGGCCGCTCAGCAAGGAAGAAGCCACTGCTCCAAAACCGCCATAAAAAAGCCAGACTACGGTTTGCAACTGCACATGGGGACAAAGATCGTACTTTTTGGAGAAATGTCCTCTGGTCTGATGAAACATAAATAGAACTGTTTGGCCATAATGACCATCGTTATGTTTGCAGGAAAAAGGGGGTTGCTTGCAAGCCAAAGAACACTATCCCAACCGTGAAGCACGGGGGTGGCAGCATCATGCTGTGGGGGTGCTTTGCTGCAGGAGGGACTGGTGCACTCACAAAATAGATGGCATCATGAGGAAGGAAAATTATGTGGATATATTGAAGCAACATCTCAAGACATTAGTCAGGAAGTTAAAGCTTGGTCGCAAATGGGTCTTCCAAATGGACAATGACCCAAGCATACTTCCAAAGTTGTGGCAAAATGGCTTAAGGACAACAAAGTCAAGGTATTGGAGTGGCCATCACAAAGCCCTGACCTCAATCCTATAGAAAATGTGTGGGCATAACTGAAAAGGCATGTGCGAGCAAGGAGGCCTACAAACCTGACTCAGTTACACCAGCTCTGTCAGGAGGAATGGGCCAAAATTCACCCAATTTATTGTGGGAAGCTTGTGGAAGGCTACCTGAAACGTTTGACCCAAGTTAAACAATTTAAAGGCAATGCTACCAAATACTAATTGAGTGAATGTAAACTTCTGACCCACTGGGAATGTGATGTAATAAATAAAAGCTGAAATAAATCATTCTCTCTACTATTATTTCACATTCTTAAAATAAAGTGGTGATCCTAACTGACCTAAGACAGGGAATTTTTACTAGGATTAAATGTCAGGAATTGTGAAAAACAGAGTTTAAATGTATTTGGCTAAGGTGTATGTAAACATCCGACTTCAACTGTATATTGCTATTCTTTACACATTAGTGTTAGTGGAATCTGGAGGGGTTTTAATTAAGGAGAACAAAGTGGGTTGTTATTAGCTAAGTCCTTTGTTTCGAAGTGCTGTGAATGATTCAAGCAGTCTAATTCCTTTGTGTAGTCCTGTAGCTTCGTTAGGTCATTTATCTTCAAGAAGAAACACTGCAATATTGAATTGCAAGAAGCATTTTCTTTGTCTCGAGTGCACCCAGGAAATTAAACAGGTCATATTTGGGCATGCAACACCAGAGGCTGGAAAGGAGGGTGTTCTGTTTATTAAAGGACAGGGAAAGGAGGGTGTTCTGTTTATTAAAGGACAGGGAAAGGGGGGTGTTCTGTTTATTAAAGGACAGGGAAAGGGGGGTGTTCTGTTTATTAAGGGACAGGGAAAGGAGGGTGTTCTGTTTATTAAAGGACAGGGAAAGGGGGGTGTTCTGTTTATTAAGGGACAGGGAAAGGAGGGTGTTCTGTTTATTAAAGGACAGGGAAAGGGGGGTGTTCTGTTTATTAAGGGACAGGGAAAGGAGGGTGTTCTGTTTATTAAAGGACAGGGAAAGGGGGGTGTTCTGTTTATTAAAGGACAGGGAAAGGGGGGTGTTCTGTTTATTAAAGGACAGGGAAAGGGGGGTGTTCTGTTTATTAAAGGACAGGGAAAGGGGGGTGTTCTGTTTATTAAAGGACAGTGAAAGGGGGGTGTTCTGTTTATTAAAGGACAGGGAAAGGGGGGTGTTCTGTTTATTAAAGGACAGGGAAAGGGGGGTGTTCTGTTTATTAAAGGACAGGGAAAGGGGGTGTTCTGTTTATTAAAGGACAGGGAAAGGGGGGTGTTCTGTTTATTAAAGGACAGGGAAAGGAGGGTACCTAGTAAGTTGTATAACTGAGTGCATTCAACTGAAATGTGTCTGTATGGAATAGGGTTTTATCTGTCAATTATTTGCTTCACCTGCAATTAAATGAAAGTTGGTCTCCATCAGTCCTTTGTCCTATTCATCACTCTGACTGGTCTCTTGTTATCCCTCATGGTTCTGATCTGTTCTGCTCCATCAGGGTGTATGTTAGTGGTTCTAAAATATACCCTTGTAGTGTAAGGGGTACTGTCGAATTGGAGCAGGGGGCTAGTTCTCATTTAATTGCCGCATCAGGTTTGCAATCAAAGAGGAAGGTCTTAGACCGCCAGAAGTGTCCATATGTTGCTGTTGTTACCTCTACTGTTCCTCCCAGACGTGCTCTATATATATATATATATATATATATAGCATTGGAGTGGTAACTGGGGTAACTAGTTTAAGATAAAGCCACAGCAGTCGGTTTGAAACTTAAGGGCCATTGAATGTGGTTATAGCTAGAATAGATTTAAATGGTGTCTTTCTCTGCATGATTGGCCTCTTTCAAAAACATGGACGTCGCAATGTTAACCTTAATGATCGTCAAGGAGGAACCATACACTCCGGGACACCACGTTCACCAAAATGGATCGCTCCTACAGACAGTGAGTCACGTGGCCGTGGCTTGCTATATAAAGCAGGCAGACAGGCATCGAGGCATTCAGTTACTGTTCGATTGAACATTAGAATGGGAACAATGAGTGGCCTAAGCAACTTTTAACGTGGTATGACCGTCAGTTCCAGTATCTCAGAAACGGCTGACCTCCTGGGCTTCCAGGGTTTACTGAGAATGGAGCGACAAACAAAAAACATCCAGTCAGCGGCCGTCCTGTGGGCGAAAACAACTCGTTGATGAGAGAGGTTCGAAGGAGAATGGCAAGTATTGTGCAAGCTAACAGGCGGCCCACAAACAGACAAATAACGGCGCAGTACAACAGTGGTGTGCAGAACGGCATCTCGGGAACACACAACTCGTTGGTCCTTGCAGCAGACGACCACACCAGGTTCCACTCCTCCATCAGCGGCTCCAGTGGGCACGCGGTCAACAACACTGGACAATTGAGGAGTGGAAAAACATCGCCTGGTCCTACGAATCCCGGCTCCTGTTGCGTCATGCTGATGGCAGAGTCAGGATCTGGCGTAAGCAGCATGAGTCCATGGGCCCCATCCTGCCTGGTGCCAACGGAACAGGCTGGTGGCGGTGGTGTAATGGTGTGGGGAATGTTTTCCTGGCACACGTTAGGTCCCTTGATACCAATTGAGCAACGTTTGAATGCCACACCTTGTAGAATCCATGCCCCGAAGAATTTAGGCTGTTCTGGAGGCAAAGGGGGGTCCGACCCAGTACTAGATTGGTGTACCTAATAAACTGAGTATATATGGACGCTTACATAGTAACCCATTTTTAAATGATGTTGAGAAAATATGAATTAAAGGTAGACTCAGAAATATGGTCTAAGTTATAGTAATTGTTTTTTACTGCACCTGTCATTGGTCCTACACTAAAACCTGAAAGCCTTTGTTGGGCTGTGTTTTGTTTAGACAATCTGCTAAGCATCCAGTGGGCACATATGTCAACTCTACAGGATGCCATTGTTCACAGCGGGTATCTCCCCTCCTCTCCAGGCGTTCAGGCGGTGGCTGCCATCTGTGCAGCCCGACAGTATCAATGTGATTGTCAAAGGGAAAGACAACCTGAGGGGTGGTCTGGTCAACATCATCAGCTATGATCTACTGAGCAGGATGGACAAGAAGCAGGCAGCTAACCCCTTCAATGTCCTCATCATGGATGAGTCCCACTTTCTGAAGAACATGAAGACTGCCCGCTTTAAGTCTGCCTTGCCACTGCTCAAGGTGATGATGATTCTCTTTACTCTTAGGATCCTTGGAATTTAGGCTACAAATGTACATATTCTATGTAACAATGTAACAAACGTAATAGTGAAGTTTTCATTTGATCTCTAAGACTGTTGGGTTGGACTGTGTTCTCATTAGTGTGTTGTCACTGTCTCCAGTCAGCAAAGACTGTTGGATTAGTTAGATAGCTGACTGGAGACCGTGACAACACTAAGATTGTTGTTCTATGTTCTCAATCTCAGGTAGCTAAGCGTGTGATCCTGCTGTCGGGGACTCCTGCCATGTCCAGACCCTCAGAGCTCTACAGTCAGATCCTGGCTGTCAAGCCCTCCCTGTTCCCCCGCTTCCATGACTTTGGGACCAGATACTGCAATGCCAGACAGGTAAGTTTAGCCTACAGTACATTATCCTAGACCCGCCTGTTACTCTACAGGCTCTAGACCCGCCTGTTACTCTACAGGCTGTAGACCCGCCTGTTACTACTCTACAGGCTCTAGACCCGCCTGTTACCACTCTACAGGCTCTAGACCCGCCTGTTACTACTCTACAGGCTCTAGACCCGCCTGTTACCACTCTACAGGCTCTAGACCCGCCTGTTACCACTCTACAGGCTCTAGACCCGCCTGTTACCACTCTACAGGCTCTAGACCCGCCTGTTACCACTCTACAGGCTCTAGACCCGCCTGTTACCACTCTACAGGCTCTAGACCCGCCTGTTACCACTCTACAGGCTCTAGACCCGCCTGTTACCACTCTACAGGCTCTAGACCCGCCTGTTACCACTCTACAGGCTCTAGACCCGCCTGTTACCACTCTACAGGCTCTAGACCCGCCTGTCACCACTCTACAGGCTCTAGACCCGCCTGTCACCACTCTACAGGCTCTAGACCCGCCTGTCACCACTCTACAGGCTCTAGACCCGCCTGTTACCACTCTACAGGCTCTAGACCCGCCTGTTACCACTCTACAGGCAGTAGAGGACTGTAAGTTCAGCCTAAACCTGGCTCCCCTCAGGTTCCCAGTGGTTTATATGTGCAGCTATTTGTTGTATTTGTATGTATAATTGGCTGGGATTTGAATAGATCCAATTCATGATGAATTCATCTAGGGCTGTTTAGTCGACAGGTCGATTGTTTGGTCGATACGCTGTTGGTCAACCAAGATTTCTTAAGTCGACAAGTAGCAGAAAATAAAATGTCATGGTGTACAAGACACCTGTCTGAGTGGACTGATCCATTGTGGAGGCCGTGGGGATGGCACAGTCCATCACGCTGAGACATGAGATACTGAAATTGTATATTGTTATATTACATAAGAACAATGGTGCAACACTAATAAAAAAGTATATTATTTTATAACAAATGCGCTTCCTCCCGCGTTGGATAGTGGTCGCTGTCCACGGTTCTGAAACACATCAGTGCCTTTTCCTAGACCATGTTACTATGTTTACTCGTCATATCCAATTGGTAGTTAGTCTTCTCCCATCGCTGCAACTCCCGTACGGACTCGGGAGATGCGAAGGTCGAGAGCCGTGCATCCTCAAACACAACCCCGCCAAGCCGCACTGCTTCTTGACACACTGATCGCTTAAACAGGAAGCCAGCAGCACCAATGTGTCAGAGGAAACAATATACACCTGCCGACCGTGTCAGCGTGCAGGCGCCCGGCCCGCCACAGGAGTCGCTACAGCGCGATGGGACAAGGACATCCCGGCCGGCCAAACCCTCCCCTAACCCGGACGACGCTGGGCCTCATGGGTCTCCCGGTCGCGGCCGGCTACTATACAGCCCGGTATCGAACCAGGATCTAGCAGCAGCTACTCTTCCTGTTGTCCACATAAAACATGACATATTACAGAACATTAATAGACAAGAACAGCTCAAGAACAGAACTACATCAATTTATAAACGGCACATGTAGCCTACATATCAATACATACACACAAACTATCTAGGTCAAATAGGGGAGAGGCGTTGTGCCGTGAGGTGTTTATCTGTTGAAACCAGGTTTCCTGTTTACTTGAGCAATATGAGATGGAACGGAGTTCCATGAAATAATGGCTCTATATAATACTGTACGCTTTCTTGAATTGGTCTGGATTTGGGGACTGTGAAAAGACCCCTGGTGGCATGTCTGGTGGGGTAAGTGTGTGTATCAGAGCTGTGTGTAAGTTGACTATGCAAACCATTTGGGTTATGGTACGGGCAGGCATGAGCTACGGACAACGAACACAATTGGAAATGTAATGATGGCAATTTGAATGCGTAGAGATACCGTGATGAGATCCTGAGGCCCATTGTCGTGCCATTCATCCGCCGCCATCACCTCATGTTTCAGCATGATAATGAACGGCCGCATGTCGCAAGGATCTGTACACAATTCCTGGATGCTGAAAATGTCCCAGTTCTTCCATGGCCTGCATACTCACCAAACATGTCACCCATTGAGCATGTTTGGGATGCTCTGAATCGACGTGTACGACAGCGTGTTCCAGTTCCAACCAATATCCAGCAACTTCGCACAGCCATTGAAGAGGAGTGGGACAACATTCCACAGGCCACAATCAACAGCCTGATCAACTCTATGCGAAGGAGATGTGTCGCACAAATGGTGGTCACACCAGATACTGACTGGTTTTCTGATCCACACCCCTACCTTTTTTGTAAGGTATCTGTGACTAACAGATGCATATCTGTTTTCACAGTCATGTGAAATCCATAGATTAGGGCCTAATGAATTTATTTCAATTGACTGATTTCCTTATGAGCTGTAACTCAGGAAAAGCTTTGAAATCGTTGCATGTTGCGTTTATATTTTTGTTCAGTGAATATACAGTAAATTGCCAATGTGATCATATACCTACATTTGTAAAATATAATTTCTAAATGGTCTGAGAAGAACAACATTGGCAAGTCAATTCAAGCGTAGCCAATCTGCAGTGTTAATGTACTGGGCCTATAGCCTACTGAACAAACCTCATTACTACAGAACTGTTTTTAAATGGTTAATGTTGCATAGGCTTACGCTTTCTGTCATGTTAAAAAAAAAATCTCAGTGGTAGATCTCTGCTTGCATTTTGACTCAAAGTGCTCTTGACTCAAAAGGTTGGTGGAAATAATATTGTTTTATAACAAATGCGCTTTCTCCCGCGTTGGATAGCGGTCGCTGTCCACGGTTCTGAAACACATCAATGCGCATTTGAATTGGTTCCTTTTCCTAGACCATGTTGCTATGTAGACCATGTTGCTATGTAGACCATGTTGCTATGTAGACCATGTTGCTATGTAGACCATGTTGCTATGTGCATAACAGTAAAGTTAACCAGCATGTTGGTGTTGAGACCAATGCAGTGGCGGCAGCAGAATGACTTAATGCCACAGTCACTCGCTGTCATTTTTTAAAATGCAGTGCAGCAAGTCTGAGCCCGGCCCAATCAAATCAATTGTTGTCGGACTCCCCTGTAGCCATTAGTTAGAGTGGGTTTCTGTGCATCAGACAAGCTCAGTGCATATAGTTGATTTGATTATCAGAGTGGGTTTCTGTGCATCAGACAAGCTCAGTGCATATAGTTGATTTGATTAAACCACATAGGATGTCAATATATGGAAAAATACACGTTTTAAAAAGAACCGACTACTCTTGGTCAACCAAGATTATTTTTTAGTCTGGGACAGCCCTAAATTCAACACTTCTTTCCATTGGAAAATGCTGTAAATAATTACCATATAACTTTTTGGTTCTCCTGCTAGCTGCCGTGGGGTTGGGACTACTCTGGCTCCAGTAACCTAGGAGAACTGAAGCTGGTGTTGGAGAAGAGTCTAATGCTACGCCGTCTCAAGTCCGAGGTCCTCTCTCAGCTTCCTGCCAAGCAACGCAAGGTTGTCACGGTGACCACAGACGGTATCAACACCCGCACCAAGGCAGCTCTGTCAGCCGCAGCCAAGGAACTGGCCAAGGGGCAACACAACAACAACGTGAGGACAGGGGAAGAGCTCATACATTTAGACAACCTCTAGATTAAACTAAATGAAAAAGAGAGTTGTTTCTAGAGCATTCCATTGGTAATGTTCCTACAGTTTGAACTTGTTGTGTGAATTGGCTCACATTAAGTCTTGTTAAACACACTCATCTCTTATCTTCTGTTGGGTTTTTTTATTTTTTTCATTTCAGAAGATAAAGGAGGCTCTGCTGGTTTTCTTTAACCACACAGCTGAGGCCAAGATTAAAGCGATCATGTGAGTTTGAAAGCGTTTACCACACGTTGAGGGTACACTTCTGAGAGCATGCTGTTGTAGACACGGCAGTTCTGTTTTGTTTCTGTTATTCAGGGAGTACATCATGGACTTGTTAGAGTGCGGAAGAGAGAAATTCCTGGTGTTTGCTCATCACAAGCTGGTCCTGGACTCCATCACCAAGGGGCTGGGAGAGAAGGTGAGGAGAACAGGATGAACAGGCCAAAGATTAACACGTTGGGTTAGATGACTCACTTTTCTAGTGAATATTGAAATCAGTACAGACTTGTCATGACTCCTGGAAGAGGGACGAGGGGTTTTAGTGTATCTTTAGGTAGATGACTTGCTTTTTTTTGTAAATATTTAAAACACGACGGAGGAACAAAAATAGCATAAATAGGAAATAATGGTTTCATTTGAGGACCAGGATGTTGGCAGCTGTGCCATACAGATTGCAAAATAGTTGGGAAGAGATTTTTGATGTACCGATTCCATGGTACAGGGTGTATGAGTTGATATATAAAACGACGCAAGATTCAAGACTTCGTGCTTTTCAGCTAAAATGATTGTATAGAATTCTTGCCACCAACAAAATGTTGAATATTTGGGGCATACAATCATCGAAGCTCTGCAGATTTTGTTGTGAGGATACAGAATCAATAGACCATTTGTTCTGGTATTGCCCTCAGGTAGCCTGCTTCTGGTCTCAGGTTCAGGGATAACTAAATATGTATAACATTAATCTAAAATTGACCCTAGAAATAGTACTGTTGGGAGATCTGGAGAGACCGGGTCAGTCAATTACTAATATACTAATACTCTTAGTAAAAGTATTTATCTTCAACTCGCAATCTGTGGATTCTGTTCGATTTAGATAGATTGAAATTGTATGTTAAACATCACAGCATATCTGAAAGATATATGGGGAGTAGAGATCTGAAGAGGGTAGCGAGCAGAGATAGGTGGGATGGGCTGAGGGAGGCTGAGGGTTGGGATGGGCTGAGGGAAGCTGAGGGTTGGGATGGGCTGAGGGAAGCTGAGGGGTGGGATGGAGAGATAGGTGGGATGGGCTGAGGGAGGCTGAGGGGTGGGATGGGCTGAGGGAGGCTGAGGGGTGGGATGGAGAGATAGGTGGGATGGGCTGAGGGAGGCTGAGGGGTGGGATGGGCTGAGGGAGGCTGAGGGGTGGGATGGGCTGAGGGAGGCTGAGGGGTGGGATGGGCTGAGGGAGGCTGAGGGTTGGGATGGGCTGAGGGAGGCTGAGGGGTGGGATGGAGAGATAGGTGGGATGGGCTGAGGGAAGCTGAGGGTTGGGATGGAGAGATAGGTGGGATGGGCTGAGGGAAGCTGAGGGTTGGGATGGAGAGATAGGTGGGATGGGCTGAGGGAAGCTGAGGGTTGGGATGGAGAGATAGGTGGGATGGGCTGAGGGAAGCTGAGGGTTGGGATGGAGAGATAGGTGGGATGGGCTGAGGGAAGCTGAGGGTTGGGATGGAGAGATAGGTGGGATGGGCTGAGGGAAGCTGAGGGTTGGGATGGAGAGATAGGTGGGATGGGCTGAGGGAGGCTGAGGGTTGGGATGGAGAGATAGGTGGGATGGGCTGAGGGAAGCTGAGGGTTGGGATGGAGAGATAGGTGGGATGGGCTGAGGGAAGCTGAGGGTTGGGATGGAGAGATAGGTGGGATGGGCTGAGGGAGGCTGAGGGTTGGGATGGAGAGATAGGTGGGATGGGCTGAGGGAAGCTGAGGGTTGGGATGTGGAACTGGAGACAAGTGGGAGTGGAGTTGCTGGGCGGGGGATAGAATGACGGTCAAAGATAAAAGTCAAAAATTAAGTCAAAATAAAACATAACAAAAAAGTAAGTTTGAATGACACCGAGGGGCAGTGTTGTTACAGCTAATGCCGGTTTGCCTGAAGCTGATGCCGGGCAGGTGTTTGTCCACATGGATATACACACACTCACATTCACACACACACAGGCACATACACAGACACACACAGGCACATACACAGACACACACACACAGGCACATACACAGACACACACAGGCACATACACGGACACACACACACAGGCACATACACGGACACACACACACAGGCACATACACGGACACACACACACAGGCACATACACGGACACACACACACAGGCACATACACAGGCACATACACAGACACACAGACACACACACACAGGCACATACACGGACACACACAGGCACATACACAGACACACACACACAGGCACATACACATACACACACACACATGTAAATAGTGCCAAAAAAAACCTGATTGTCTTTATGCCAAGAGGGTTTTTGTTGTTGGTGTTATTTCAGGGTATCGACTACATCCGTATAGATGGATCCACCCCGTCATCAGATCGGCAGCAGCTCTGTGACCGGTTCCAGTTCACTGACCAGAGCTGTGTAGCAGTGCTCTCTATCACTGCAGCTAACATGGGCCTCACCCTGCACTCTGCTGCTCTGGTGGTGTTTGCTGAGCTGTTCTGGAACCCTGGGGTAAGGACCTGACTAACCCTTAACCCCTAACCCTGGGGTAAGGACCTGACTAACCCTTAACCCCTAACCCTGGGGTAAGGACCTGACTAACCCTTAACCCCTAACCCTGGGGTAAGGACCTGACTAACCCTTAACCCCTAACCCTGGGGTAAGGACCTGACTAACCCTTAACCCCTAACCCTGGGGTAAGGACCTGACTAACCCTTAACCCCTAACCCTTAACCCCTAACCCTGGGGTAAGGACCTGACTAACCCTTAACCCCTAACCCTTAACCCCTAAGCCTGGGGTAAGGACCTGACTAACCCTTAACCCCTAACCCTGGGGTAAGGACCTGACTAACCCTTAACCCCTAACCCTGGGGTAAGGACCTGACTAACCCTTAACCCCTAACCCTGGGGTAAGGACCTGACTAACCCTTAACCCCTAACCCTTAACCCCTAAGCCTGGGGTAAGGACCTGACTAACCCTTAACCCCTAACCCTGGGGTAAGGACCTGACTAACCCTTAACCCCTAACCCTGGGGTAAGGACCTGACTAACCCTTAACCCCTAACCCTGGGGTAAGGTCCTGACTAACCCTTAACCCCTAACCCTTAACCCCTAACCCTGGGGTAAGGTCCTGACTAACCCTTAACCCCTAACCCTGGGGTAAGGTTCTGACTAACCCTTAACCCCTAACCCTGGGGTAAGGTCCTGACTAACCCTTAACCCCTAACCCTTAACCCCTAACCCTGGGGTAAGGTCCTGACTAACCCTTAACCCCCTAGAGTCGATGTCCGCGGCCCCGTTAGCATAATACAAAAATCTCCATCAAAATCTGTCAGTTTAAGATAGAGATATCCGTTTTTTTTTGGCATGGGCTGCATCTCAATCAACTGCATCCGCTATGTAAGACTTCTGCATCTTTGGTGAAAGGTGACCGAGCTAGAGTGGTGTTTGTCAGACCATGAGACATCCCGAAAATCGTTCTTCTCACGAAAACGTCCGTAGCGTCTGAACGGTTTGGCCCACAAACTATTATGACCCCTTTATGGAAAGATCAGACTCTCTCTGTTTTGCTCTACGTCCCCCAAAAGCATTGCAATGATTGCAATATTTACCTGGAGCTAACCCTGCAGATAGCACTACTGGGTGATCTGAAAAGTCATAGTCAATCGATCAATAATATAATAATACTTTTAGCAAAAATGTTTATTTTCAATGTACAATCTGTAGAAACAATGAGAATCGAAAGGTTCAGAACTTTTGTAAAACATCACAGTACGGTTGAAATATATATGGCAAATAGAAATCCTATATGGATGGTGTTAAGAGATAGATGGGAGGTGTTGAATGGAGCTGAAGGATGGGACTAATAACAACAAGATAACTAATGTAAAACATACTGTGTCCATAATAAGTATATAGGTTATAGGTTAAGAACTTTTGTGAAAGAGCACAGTTAGAAAGATATGGCATATAGAAGCAAACCGGATGGACATCATGAAAATGATCAGAGAGGTTGAGGGTAGAGGAAGTTCAGGAGAAAAAAACAAACAAAATAGAATTATTGTAAAATTGACTGTGTCCATCAAATGTATATAGTATGTATAAGCTGGAAGTAGAGGCCTAATCATTGTTGTTCACTAGTTTACTCCAATTAGGGAAGGGGTGGTGGGGTTGGAAAGTAATAAAGGAAAATATGTTTTAAAAAAGGATATATATGTATATGTATTTGTATGTATACAGTACCAGTCAAAGGTTTGGACACACCTACTCATTCAAGGATTTTTCTATATTTTTACTATTTTCTACATTGTAGAATAATATTGAAGACATCAAAACTATGAAATACCACATATGGAATCATGTAGTAACCAAAAGTTGTATATTTCAGATTCTTCAAATAGCCACCCTTTGCCTTGATGACAGCTTTGCACACTCTTGGCATTCTCTCAACCAGCGTCACCTGGAATGCTTTTCCAACAGTCTTGAAGGAGTTCCCACATATGCTGAGCACTTGTTAGCTGCTTTTCCTTCACTCTGCCGTCCTACTCATCCCAAACCATCTCAATTGGGTTGAGGTCGGGGGATTATGGAGGCCAGGTCATCTGATGCAGCACTCCATCACTCTCCTTCTTGGTAAAAGAGCCCTTACACAGCCTGGTGGTGTGTTGGGTCATTGTCCTGTTGAAAAACAAATTATAGTCTCACTAAGCCCAAACCAGATGGGATGGTGTATCGTTGCAGAATGCTGTGGTAGCCATGCTGGTTAAGTGTGCCTTGAATTCTAAATCAATCACAGACAGTGTCACCAGCAAAGCACCCCCACACCATAACACCGCCTCCTCCATGCTTTACAGTGGGAACTACACATGCGGAGATCATCCGTTCACCCACACCGCGTCTCACAAAGACAAGCAGGTCTCTTCTTCTTATTGGTGTCCTTTAGTAGTGGTTTCTTTGCAGCAATTCGACCATGAAGGCCTGATTCACACAGTCCCCTCTGAACAGTTGATGTTGAGATATGTCTGTTACTTGAACTCTGTGAAGCATTTATTTGGCCTGCAATTTCTGAGGCTGGTAACTCTAATGAACTTATCCTCTGCAGCAGAGGTAACTCTGGGTCTTCCATTCCTGTGGCGGTCCTCATGAGAGCCAGTTTCATCATAGCGCTTGATGGTTTTTGCGACTGCAATTGAAGAAACTTTCAAAGTTCTTGACATTTTCAGTATTGACTGACCTTCATGTCTTAAAGTAATGATGGACTGTCATTTCTCTTTGCTTATTTGACCTTTTCTTGCCATAATATGGACTTGGTCTTTTACCAAATAGGGCTATCTTCTGTATACCCCCCCTACCTTGTCACAACACAGCTGATTGGCTCAAACGCATTAAGACGGAAATATGCCAAGAGTGTGCAAAGCTGTCATCAAGGCAAAGGGTGGCTATTTGAAGAATATAAAATATATTTTGTTTTGTTTTTTAAAAAATTGGTTACTACATGATTCCATATGTGTTATTTCATAGTTTAGATGTCTTCATTATTATTCTACAATGTAGAAAATAGTAAAAAATTAAGAAAAACCCTTGAATTGTGTTTCAGCATGACAATGCCCCCGTGCGCAAAGGGAGGTCCATTCAGAATTGGTTGTCGACATCATCGTGGAGGCTGTTTATAGCAGCAAAGGGGGGACCAACTCCATATTAATGCCCATGATTTTGGAATGAGACTTTCGACGAGCAGGTGTCCACCTGAGAGAGACATACTTTTGGTCATGTAGTGTATTTCTGCCTTATGCACCAATTTCATGTTACCCCTATGACCAGAGAAAGTGAAATATTCCTTTATATTAAAAAGACAAGCCACTAATAATAACAACGCAAGCTTATAGGAACACTTTGCTATAGTCGTTCATTGCAGCTGCAGTGCATTTTATGGCTTATAAAAGTGTTGAACCAAGTGTTGACAGTGCTGAATAGCTTAAACAAGAACTAAAGAGTGGCGCAGTGGTCTAAGGCACTGCATTGCAGTGCTAGCTGTGTCACTAGAGATCCTGGTTCGAATCCAGGCTCTGTCGTAGCTGGCCGCGACCGGGAGACCCATGGGGCGGCGCACAATTGGCCCAGCGTCGTCCAGGGTAGGGGAGGGAATGGCCGGCAGGGATGTAGCTCAGTTGGTAGAGCATGGCGTTTGCAACGCCAGGGTTGTGGGTTCGATTCCCACGGGGGGTATGAAAAAAATAAAATAATAATGTAAGGACCTGACTAACCCTTAACTCCTAACCCTGGGGTAAAGACCTGACTAACCCTTAATCCCTAACCCTGGGGTAAGGACCTGACTAACCCTTAACCCCTAACCCTGGGGTAAGGACCTGACTAACCCTTAACCCCTAACCCTTAACCCCTAACCCTGGGGTAAGGACCTGACTAACCCTTAACCCCTAACCCTGGGGTAAGGACCTGACTAACCCTTAACCCCTAACCCTGGGGTAAGGACCTGACTAACCCTTAACCCCTAACCCTGGGGTAAGGACCTGACTAAC
Organism: Coregonus lavaretus; assembly: GCF_964263955.1. Taxonomy (NCBI): domain Eukaryota; kingdom Metazoa; phylum Chordata; class Actinopteri; order Salmoniformes; family Salmonidae; genus Coregonus; species Coregonus lavaretus. Next base: position 562,838 of record NW_028164878.1, read on the forward strand.
CCTTAACCCCTAACCCTGGGGTAAGGACCTGACTAACCCTTAACCCCTAACCCTGGGGTAAGGACCTGACTAACCCTTAACCCCTAACCCTGGGGTAAAGTCCTGACTAACCCTTAACCCCTAACCCTGGGGTAAGGACCTGACTAACCCTTAACCCCTAACCCTGGGGTAAGGTCCTGACTAACCCTTAACCCCTAACCCTGGGGTAAGGACCTGACTAACCCTTAACCCCTAACCCTGGGGTAAGGACCTGACTAACCCTTAACCCCTAACCCTGGGGTAAGGACCTGACTAACCCTTAACCCCTAACCCTGGGGTAAAGTCCTGACTAACCCTTAACCCCTAACCCTGGGGTAAGGACCTGACTAACCCTTAACCCCTAACCCTGGGGTAAGGATCTGACTAACCCTTAACCCCTAACCCTTAACCCCTAACCCTGGGGTAAGGACCTGACTAACCCTTAACCCCTAACCCTGGGGTAAAGACCTGACTAACCCCTAACCCTTAACCCCTAACCCTTAACCCCTAACCCCTAACCCTTAACCCCTAACCCTGGGGTAAGGACCTGACTAACCCTTAACCCCTAACCCTTAACCCCTAACCCCTAACCCTTAACCCTTAACCCCTAACCCTTAACCCCTAACCCTTAACCCCTAACCCTTAACCCCTAACACGCCGCTCTGGTGGTGTTCCCTGAAGTCTTCTGGAACCCTGGAGTAAGGTTCTAACCCTGACCTCTTAACGCCTTACCCAGGGGTGTAAAACTCATTTTGCCCCGGGGGTCGCATTCGGTCTTCAATGAGTTGTAGTTTTTGTCGTTTTATTCGATGCTCCCTGACTGTCTAGCTTTCAATTTGGTGGTTATTAGCCAGCTGGATACAGTCAAAAACGGTATGAATGTAGATCCATTATCATTTCTACACAGTTTGAATTTGGTTTTAGTCATTTTAAAGTATATTGAGTTTGTTTTGACACCTCTGCCCTAACCCCTCACCTTGCACTCTGCTGGTCTGGTGGTATTCTTTGAGCTGTTCTGGAACCCTAACCTGCCTGTTTAAGGAAGGAATGTTCTAATACTGAGAGTATGGGCTGGTAGTGGTTCATGGGGGTGGGTCCCAACTAATGTAGCCTCATGAAGGGACTTCACCTTCCCTGAAATCCCCCAGTGATTAACCCTAACCCTTAACCCCTAACCCCTAACCCCTAACCCCTATCCCCTTAACCCCTAACCCCTTAACCCCTAACCCCTAACCCCTATCCCCTTAACCCCTAACCCCTAACCCCTTAACCCCTAACCCCTTAACCCCTTAACCCCTAACCCCTAACCCTTAACCCCTAACCCTTAACCCCTAACCCCTTAACCCCTTAACCCCTATCCCCCAGTGATTAACCCTTAACCCCTATCCCTTAACCCCTAACCCTTAACCCCTAACCCTGGGGTAAGGACCTGACTAACCCCTAACCCTTAACCCCTAACCCCTTAACCCCTAACCCCCAGAGTGATTAACCCTTAACCCCTAACCCCTTAACCCCTATCCCCCAGAGTGATTAACCCTTAACCCCTAACCCCTTAACCCCTATCCCCCAGAGTGATTAACCCTTAACCCCTAACCCCTTAACCCCTATCCCCCAGTGATTAACCCTTAACCCCTAACCCCTTAACCCCTATCCCCCAGTGATTAACCCTTAACCCCTAACCCCTATCCCCCAGAGTGATTAACCCTTAACCCCTAACCCCTTAACCCCTATCCCCCAGAGTGATTAACCCTTAACCCCTAACCCCTTAACCCCTATCCCCCAGAGTGATTAACCCTTAACCCCTAACCCCTTAACCCCTATCCCCCAGAGTGATTAACCCTTAACCCCTAACCCCTTAACCCCTATCCCCCAGTGATTAACCCTTAACCCCTAACCCCTTAACCCCTATCCCCCAGAGTGATTAACCCTTAACCCCTAACCCCTTAACCCCTATCCCCCAGAGTGATTAACCCTTAACCCCTAACCCCTTAACCCCTATCCCCCAGAGTGATTAACCCTTAACCCCTAACCCCTTAACCCCTATCCCCCAGTGATTAACCCTTAACCCCTAACCCCTTAACCCCTATCCCCCAGAGTGATTAACCCTTAACCCCTAACCCCTTAACCCCTATCCCCCAGAGTGATTAACCCTTAACCCCTAACCCCTTAACCCCTATCCCCCAGTGATTACATTTGCTATTCACTTGAACGTTACCAAACAGAGTGACAGGGACTTGGTTGACTGAAAAGTTCTGAATGCTAGTGAAACCTACAGCTGCTCTGTACTGTTCATATATCCTCCTATACTGTTTACCATACTCATAATGATGTCCTCTGGAATCTATCAGATAATGATCCAGGCTGAGGACAGAGTGCATCGTATCGGTCAGACCAGCAACGTGGACATTCATTACCTGGTCGCCAAGGGAACCGCAGATGACTACCTGTGGTAAGTCTGCTCCTCCTACTGTTGAATCGATCTGAACTGCCTGGAGCTAACCTCTATACTCTATCTATTAGGTGATATATTTCTGAAGAAACCCTTTTGTATGTATGTAGGCCCATGATCCAGGAGAAGATGAATGTTCTGGAGCAGGTGGGGCTCTCAGAATCCAACCTGTTAGAGAAGGCAGAGTCTGCCAGATTCCACTCCAAGGTGAGATGGGCTACACAGTGCCCTTACACAGGCCTTACGCACCCCTTACACACCCCTTACACACCCCTTACACAGGCCTTACACAGGCCTTACATACCCCTTACACAGGCCTTACACACCCCTTACACAGGCCTTACACAGGCCTTACGCACACCTTACACACCCCTTATACAGGCCTTACACAGGCCTTACACAGGCCTTACATACCCCTTACGCACCCCTTACACACCCCTTACACAGGCCTTACACACCCCTTACACAGGCCTTACGCACACCTTACACACCCCTTATACAGGCCTTACACACCCCTTACACACCCCTTACACAGGCCTTACACACCCCTTACACAGGCCTTACACAGGCCTTACGCACACCTTACACACCCCTTATACAGGCCTTACACAGGCCTTACACAGGCCTTACATACCCCTTACGCACCCCTTACACACCCCTTACACAGGCCTTACACACCCCTTACACAGGCCTTACGCACACCTTACACACCCCTTATACAGGCCTTACACACCCCTTACACACCCCTTACACAGGCCTTACACACCCCTTACACAGGCCTTACACAGGCCTTACGCACACCTTACACACCCCTTATACAGGCCTTACACAGGCCTTACACAGGCCTTACATACCCCTTACACAGGCCTTACACACCCCTTACACAGGCCTTACACACCCCTTACATACCCCTTACACAGGCCTTACACACCCCTTACACAGGCCTTACACACCCCTTACACAGGCCTTACACACCCCTTACACACCCCTTACACATCCCTTAAACAGGCCTTACACAGGCCTTACACACCCCTTACACACCCCTTAAACAGGCCTTACACACCCCTTACACACCCCTTACACACCCCTTAAACAGGCCTTACACAGGCCTTACACACCCCTTACACACCGCTTACACAGGCCTTACACACCCCTTACATACCCCTTACACAGGCCTTACACACCCCTTACACAGGCCTTACACACCCCTTACACACCCCTTAAACAGGCCTTACACAGGCCTTACACACCCCTTACACACCCCTTACACACCCCTTAAACAGGCCTTAAACAGGCCTTACACACCCCTTACACACCCCTTACACAGGCCTTAAACAGGCCTTACACACCCCTTACACAGGCCTTACACACCCCTTACATACCCCATATTCTGTGTTATGAAGTGTTTCTGTGTTATGAAGTGTTTCTGTGTTATGTAGTGTTTCTGTGTTATGTAGTGTTTCTGTGTTATGTAGTGTTTCTGTGTGTTATGTAGTGTTTCTGTGTTATGTAGTGTTTCTGTGTTATGTAGTGTTTCTGTGTTATGAAGTGTTTCTGTGTTATGTAGTGTTTCTGTGTTATGTAGTGTTTCTGTGTTATGTAGTGTTTCTGTGTTATGTAGTGTTTCTGTGTTATGTAGTGTTTCTGTGTTATGTAGTGTTTCTGTGTTATGTAGTGTTTCTGTGTTGTGTAGTGTTTCTGTGTTATGTAGTGTTTCTGTGTTATGAAGTGTTTCTGTGTTATGTAGTGTTTCTGTGTTATGTAGTGTTTCTGTGTTATGTAGTGTTTCTGTGTTATGTAGTGTTTCTGTGTTATGAAGTGTTTCTGTGTGTTATGTAGTGTTTCTGTGTTATGTAGTGTTTCTGTGTGTTATGTAGTGTTTCTGTGTTATGTAGTGTTTCTGTGTTATGTAGTGTTTCTGTGTTATGTAGTGTTTCTGTGTTATGTAGTGTTTCTGTGTTGTGTAGTGTTTCTGTGTTATGTAGTGTTTCTGTGTTATGTAGTGTTTCTGTGTTATGAAGTGTTTCTGTGTTATGTAGTGTTTCTGTGTTATGTAGTGTTTCTGTGTTATGTAGTGTTTCTGTGTGTTATGTAGTGTTTCTGTGTGTTATGTAGTGTTTCTGTGTGTTATGTAGTGTTTCTGTGTTATGTAGTGTTTCTGTGTGTTATGTAGTGTTTCTGTGTGTTATGTAGTGTTTCTGTGTTATGTAGTGTTTCTGTGTTATGTAGTGTTTCTGTGTTATGTAGTGTTTCTGTGTTATGTAGTGTTTCTGTGTGTTATGTAGTGTTTCTGTGTTATGTAGTGTTTCTGTGTTATGTAGTGTTTCTGTGTTAAATCAAATCAAATCAAATCAAATTTTATTGGTCACATGCGCCGAATACAACAGGTGCAGACATTACAGTGAAATGCTTACTTACAGCCCTTAACCAACAGTGCACTTATTTTAAACAAAAAAAGTAAGAATAAAACAACAACAAAAAAAGTGTTGAGAAAAAAAGAGCAGAAGTAAAATAAAGTGACAGTAGGGAGGCTATATATACAGTAAAATAAAGTGACAGTAGGGAGGCTATATATACAGGGGGGTACCGTTGCAGAGTCAATGTGCGGGGGCACCGGCTAGTTGAGGTAGTTGAGGTAATATGTACATGTGGGTAGAGTTAAAGTGACTATGCATAAATACTTAACAGAGTAGCAGCAGCGTAAAAAGGATGGGGTGTGGGGGCAGTGCAAATAGTCCGGGTAGCCATGATTAGCTGTTCAGGAGTCTTATGGCTTGGGGGTAGAAGCTGTTGAGAAGTCTTTTGGACCTAGACTTGGCACTCCGGTACCGCTTGCCGTGCGGTAGCAGAGAGAACAGTCTATGACTAGGGTGGCTGGAGTCTTTGACAATTTTGAGGGCCTTCCTCTGACACCGCCTGGTATAGAGGTCCTGGATGGCAGGAAGCTTTGCCCCAGTGATGTACTGGGCCGTACGCACTACCCTCTGTAGTGCCTTGCGGTCAGAGGCCAAGCAGTTGCCATACCAGGCGGTGATGCAACCAGTCAGGATGCTCTCGATGGTGCAGCTGTAGAATTTTTTGAGGATCTGAGGACCCATGCCAAATCTTTTTAGTCTCCTGAGGGGGAATAGGCTTTGTCGTGCCCTCTTCACGACTGTCTTGGTGTGTTTGGACCATGATAGTTCGTTGGTGATGTGGACACCAAGGAACTTGAAGCTCTCAACCTGTTCCACTACAGCCCCGTCGATGAGAATGGGGGCGTGCTCAGTCCTCTTTTTTGTTTCCTGTAGTCCACAATCATCTCCTTTGTCTTGGTCACGTTGAGGGAGAGGTTGTTGTCCTGGCACCACACGGCCAGATCTCTGACCTCCTCCCTATAGGCTGTCTCATCGTTGTCGGTGATCAGGCCTACCACTGTTGTGTCGTCGGCAAACTTAATGATGGTGTTGGAGTCGTGCCTGGCCATGCAGTCATGGGTGAACAGAGAGTACAGGAGGGGACTGAGCACGCACCCCTGAGGGGCCCCCGTGTTGAGGATCAGTGTGGCAGATGTGTTGTTACCTACCCTTACCACCTGGGGGCGGCCCGTCAGGAAGTCCAGGATCCAGTTGCAGAGGGAGGTGTTTAGTCCCAGGATCCTTAGCTTAGTGATGAGCTTAGAGGGCACTATGGTGTTGAATGCTGAGCTGTAGTCAATGAATAGCATTCTCACGTAGGTGTTCCTCTTGTCCAGGTGGGAAAGGGCAGTGTGGAGTGCGATAGAGATTGCATCATCTGTGGATCGGTTGGGGCGGTATGCAAATTGGAGTGGGTCTAGGGTTTCTGGGATTATGCTGTTGATGTGAGCCATGACCAGTCTTTCAAAGCACTTCATGGCTACAGACGTCAGTGCTACGGGTCGGTAGTCATTTAGGCAGGTTATCTTAGAGTTCTTGGGCACGGGGACTATGGTGGTCTGCTTGAAACATGTTGGTATTACAGACTCAGTCAGGGACATGTTGAAAATGTCAGTGAAGACACTTGCCAGTTGGTCAGCACATGCTCGGAGTACACGTCCTGGTAATCCGTCTGGCCCTGCGGCCTTGTGAATGTTGACCTGCTTAAAAGTCTTACTCACATCGGCTACGGAGAGCGTGATCACATAGTCGTCCGGAACAGCTGGTGCTCTCATGCATGCTTCAGTGTTGCTTGCCTCGAAGCGAGCATAGAAGTGGTTTAGCTCGTCTGGTAGGCTTGTGTCACTGGGCAGCTCGCGGCTGTGCTTCCCTTTGTAGTCTGTAATAGTTTTCAAGCCCTGCCACATCCGACGAGCGTCAGAGCCAGTGTAGTATGATTCAATCTTAGACCTGTATTGACTCTTTGCCTGTTTGATGGTTCGTCGGAGGTCATAGCGGTATTTCTTATAAGCGTCCGGGTTAGAGTCCCGTTCCTTGAAAGCGGCAGCTCTACCCTTTAGCTCAGTGCGGATGTTTCCTGTAATCCATGGCTTCTGGTTGGGGTATGTACGTACGGTCACTGTGGGGACGACATCATCGATGCACTTATTGATGAAGCCAGTGACTGATGTGGTGTACTCCTCAATGCTGTCTGAAGAATCCCGGAACATGTTCCAGTCTGTGCTAGCAAAACAGTCCTGTAGCTTAGCATCTGCGTCATCTGACCACTTTTTTATTAACCGAATCACTGGTGCTTCCTGCTTCAGTTTTTGCTCATAAGCAGGAATCAGGAGGATAGAGTTATGGTCAGATTTGCCAAATGGAGGGCGAGGGAGAGCTTTGTATGCGTCTCTGTGTGTGGAGTAAAGGTGGTCTAGAGTTTTTTTCCCTCTGGTTGCACATTTAACATGCTGGTAGAAATTAGGTAGAACGGATTTAAGTTTCCCTGCATTAAAGTCCCCGGCTACTAGGAGCGCTGCATCTGGATGAGCGTTTTCCTGTTGATTAATGGCCTTGGACAACTCATTCAGTGCAATCTTAATGCCAGCATTGGTTTGTGGTGGTAAATAGACAGCTATGAAAAATATAGATGAAAACTCTCTTGGTAAATAGTGTGGTCTACAGCTTATCATAAGATACTCTACCTCAGGCGAGCAAAACCTCGAGACTTCCTTAGTATTTGATTTTGTGCACCAGCTGTTGTTTACAAATATACAGAGACCGCCACCCCTTGTCTTACCAGAGTCAGACGTTCTGTCCTGCCGATGTAGCGTATAGCCCGCTAGCTGAATGTTGTCATTGTTGTCGTTCAGCCACGACTCCGTGAAACATAAGATATTACAGTTTTTAATGTCCCGTTGGTAGGATAACCGTAATCTTAAATCGTCAATTTTATTCTCAAAAGATTGAACGTTGGCTAATAGGATTGATGGGAGAGGCAGTTTACTCGCTCGCCGTCGGATCCTTACAAGGCACCCGGATCTGCGTCCGCGATATCTCCGTCTCTTCCTCACGCGAATGACGGGGATCTGGGCCTTGTCGGGTGTCTGTAGGATATCCTTCGCGAACGCCTCGTTGAAGAAAAAATCTTCGTCCAATGCGAGGTGAGTAATCGCTGTCCTGATATCCAGAAGCTCTCTTTGGTTATAAGAGACGATGGCAGAAACATTATGTACAAAATAAATTACAAATAACGCGGAAAAACACACATAATAGTACAATTGGTTAGAGGGCTGTAAAACGGCAGCCATCTTCTCCGGCGCTGTGCTCTCACTGTTATGTAGTGTTTCTGTGTTATGTAGTGTTTCTGTGTTATCAAATCAAATTGTATTGGTCACATGCGCCGAATACAACAGGTGCAGACATTACAGTGAAATGCTTACTTACAGCCCTTAACCAACAGTGCATTTATTTTAAACAAAAAAGTAAGAATAAAACAACAACAAAAAAAGTGTTGAGAAAAAAAGAGCAGAAGTAAAATAAAGTGACAGTAGGGAGGCTATATATACAGGGGGGTACCGGTGCAGAGTCAATGTGCGGGGGCACCGGCTAGTTGAGGTAGTTGAGGTAATATGTACATGTGGGTAGAGTTAAAGTGACTATGCATAAATACTTAACAGAGTAGCAGCAGCGTAAAAAGGATGGGGTGGGGGGGCAGTGCAAATAGTCCGGGTAGCCATGATTAGCTGTTCAGGAGTCTTATGGCTTGGGGGTAGAAGCTGTTGAGAAGTCTTTTGGACCTAGACTTGGCACTCCGGTACCGCTTGCCGTGCGGTAGCAGAGAGAACAGTCTATGACTAGGGTGACTGGAGTCTTTGACAATTTTGAGGGCCTTCCTCTGACACCGCCTGGTATAGAGGTCCTGGATGGCAGGAAGCTTTGCCCCAGTGATGTACTGGGCCGTACGCACTACCCTCTGTAGTGCCTTGCGGTCAGAGGCCAAGCAGTTGCCATACCAGGCGGTGATGCAACCAGTCAGGATGCTCTCGATGGTGCAGCTGTAGAATTTTTTGAGGATCTGAGGACCCATGCCAAATCTTTTTAGTCTCCTGAGGGGGAATAGGCTTTGTCGTGCCCTCTTCACGACTGTCTTGGTGTGTTTGGACCATGATAGTTCGTTGGTGATGTGGACACCAAGGAACTTGAAGCTCTCAACCTGTTCCACTACAGCCCCGTCGATGAGAATGGGGGCGTGCTCAGTCCTCTTTTTTTTCCTGTAGTCCACAATCATCTCCTTTGTCTTGGTCACGTTGAGGGAGAGGTTGTTGTCCTGGCACCACACGGGCAGATCTCTGACCTCCTCCCTATAGGCTGTCTCATCGTTGTCGGTGATCAGGCCTACCACTGTTGTGTCGTCGGCAAACTTAATGATGGTGTTGGAGTCGTGCCTGGCCATGCAGTCATGGGTGAACAGAGAGTACAGGAGGGGACTGAGCACGCACCCCTGAGGGGCCCCCGTGTTGAGGATCAGTGTGGCAGATGTGTTGTTACCTACCCTTACCACCTGGGGGCGGCCCGTCAGGAAGTCCAGGATCCAGTTGCAGAGGGAGGTGTTTAGTCCCAGGATCCTTAGCTTAGTGATGAGCTTAGAGGGCACTATGGTGTTGAATGCTGAGCTGTAGTCAATGAATAGCATTCTCACGTAGGTGTTCCTCTTGTCCAGGTGGGAAAGGGCAGTGTGGAGTGCGATAGAGATTGCATCATCTGTGGATCTGTTGAGGCGGTATGCAAATTGGAGTGGGTCTAGGGTTTCTGGGATTATGCTGTTGATGTGAGCCATGACCAGTCTTTCAAAGCACTTCATGGCTACAGACGTCAGTGCTACGGGTCGGTAGTCATTTAGGCAGGTTATCTTAGTGTCCTTGGGTACGGGGACTATGGTGGTCTGCTTGAAACATGTTGGTATTACAGACTCAGTCAGGGACATGTTGAAAATGTCAGTGAAGACACTTGCCAGTTGGTCAGCACATGCTCGGAGTACACGTCCTGGTAATCCGTCTGGCCCTGCGGCCTTGTGAATGTTGACCTGCTTAAAAGTCTTACTCACATCGGCTACGGAGAGCGTGATCACATAGTCATCCGGAACAGCTGGTGCTCTCATGCATGCTTCAGTGTTGCTTGCCTCGAAGCGAGCATAGAAGTGGTTTAGCTCGTCTGGTAGGCTTGTGTCACTGGGCAGCTCGCAGCTCACTGTGTTATGTAGTGTTTCTGTGTTATGTAGTGTTTCTGTGTTATGTAGTGTTTCTGTGTTATGTAGTGTTTCTGTGTTATGAAGTGTTTCTGTGTTATGTAGTGTTTCTGTGTTATGTAGTGTTTCTGTGTTATGTAGTGTTTCTGTGTTATGTAGTGTTTCTGTGTTATGAAGTGTTTCTGTGTTATGTAGTGTTTCTGTGTTATGTAGTGTTTCTGTGTTATGTATTGTTTCTGTGTTATGTAGTGTTTCTGTGTTATGTAGTGTTTCTGTGTTATGTAGTGTTTCTGTGTTATGTAGTGTTTCTGTGTTATGTAGTGTTTCTGTGTTATGTAGTGTTTCTGTGTTATGTAGTGTTTCTGTGTTATGTAGTGTTTCTGTGTGTTATGTAGTGTTTCTGTGTTATGTAGTGTTTCTGTGTGTTATGTAGTGTTTCTGTGTGTTATGTAGTGTTTCTGTGTTATGTAGTGTTTATGTGTTATG